>NC_142794.1:5762752-5816315 GCF_049724085.1 Artemia sp. Qi Xiang Cuo | reverse complement strand
ATTAGCTAAATTTCACTTTTAGCAGAGGGTCAGTCCTCCCACCAGGGGCGGATCCAGGATTATTTTTTTTTTGTGGGGGGGGCGCAAAATAGGTTGATCCGAAATTTTTTTTTTTTAGGGGGGCGCAAAATAGGTTAATCCGATAAACTTGCGTTATGAGCAAGTTTAATTAACGCAAACTTGAGTTAATTAAGTAAATTACACTACTTTGGACTACGCTAGGGGGGGGGGGGGGCTCCCCCCGTGCCCCCTGGATCCGCCACAAATTAAGGTACCTTTCTGTTAAACGGAACACACTCAAGAATTATGTTGTGTAACACCTAACAGAAACCAGTTCCCATTCCTGGATCGGTTATGATTTACTTATTTTGAGTGGGAAACTCAAAATAAGTGAGGAACTCAATATGATTTGCTCTACACTGTCTATTAAAAAGGATTTTATCCTTATTTTGAAATTTTATTTTATCGTCATGGAAAGGCAGTGTGGTCTCCGAAATTATCTAGACTAGGATTTAGGTTTACTTTTTTATTACATATTTACTATATAGAGGTGGTTACGGGTTAGATTAGGTATTTAATATAATGCGTTCTGTGTGGCCTGATTTTCACAATTTTTTGTCGTAGTTTCCATAATTTGGAATAAACCGTAAGTTAGGATAAACCTAACTTTACTTGAGTCCGTTCTGTTTTGCAGACAATTGCTCAAATTAAAGACAAAAACAGGTAAATTAAATGAATAATAAAGAATAACATATAGGAAAAAGCCCTAAACAATTCCGCGATTTCAGGAGATAAGGGCTCGTATGTGCCCACCCTGCCTACGAGTCTGGGGTAGCCCTTTTTGTTGTCATGAAAAAGTAAATGTGCTTTTATTTGAAAATTTATATTTTGAAACCCCTTAACAGCAACCCAAATCATGTTCATAATGACTTATTGAAACGCCAAGTCTCCACACCTGCAGACTTAGATAATTTGGCTACTATAATCATTCATTAGTCAAACTAAGAAATGCCTACAGTTAAATTGAGAAAAATGACCTTCCCGGTAAGAAATTTCACTTTTTTTCAGGTTATATCAGCAAGAAAGGGATCAAATTGAGAAGCTAACCTTGGAAGATTTTGCCCTAACTATTGTATCGCACTCAACCACTTCAATTCGTAGTCTTCTCTGGCAGTTACATGACTCAGTCCTTCCTGGGCCCTTCTCACTAGAATGGACCTCACCTCCAAATAGCACCAGCATAAGGGGAAGAAGAAGGATACGAAAAAGACGCTTTATACTGGAGGGGATATTCCATCAGTTTAAAAATTACTTAGAGGTTAATTAATTAGATAATCCAGTCAGTGACCTAAGTCCCCTATTTTTACCATATAAGATTATGAGGTACTTGTCTATAATATAAAACACACTCGAGAAGTGAAGTTTGGGGAATACTAATGAAATAAAACGAAATATGATGAAATTACAATGCTTTAGAAACAAAATTACGGAAACTACCACAAACAATTATGGAAGGGGGCCGCCCAGAGCGCGTAACCTAAAATAACCTAACCTAACCAAAATACCATTTAAATATTTAATTTAAAAAAGCTAGAAAGGGATTTCTCAAAGAGTCGAAGGTCATTGTCGAAGGTCATTGACACACTCACTTTGGTCCCATCCTTACTTACTTACTTAAGTCCCATCCGTCCTTGAAGGTCGTCTTGGGGCCTCTTTCTTCGTAACGGCGTGGATGTGCCTTCTGTACTTCATATTTTATAGGAAAAGAGGTTTCTTGGCTAATTTCAGGACGGTGGTAAGCCACTCCTCTCCATCCCTAGCAGGGGCCGGCTATATCTACTACCGATAATGCGCCCTTCTGGCGTCCTGCATCACCTGCAATTTTCCCATTGCTGGGAGAAGGTTTGTGACTGGCGGGACGTATCCATACGCCGATAGGCCCTGCCCAGAGCACATCAGAGGGTCCTTCCACCTCCTCCGCCTGAACTTATGGCCCCCAGACGTGGGTGCTCCAGCTATATTTCAAGACCCCCAGAGACCGGGTCCTCCCTTGGTCCGCGCCTCCCTACCGGGAGGTGCCCTGCATATCTACAGGACGTTCCCCTATCCGCCACCTGGGGACGCGCTGAGTGGCCTGGGAAAGGCCCCACTGATAACTCTGAAGTTCTCAGTAGTTCTCAGTAGTGGTCCCATCCAGTAACCGATAATAACGATCAGACCTTTCATGCACGACTATCAACGGGTTTTTCACTATTAAATTAAAAAAAAGGTTTTATAAAACCTCTAGAAAGGCAACTTTAGTATAAATAAATAAAAAAAACAAATTTTTTTAACTGAAAGTAAGGAGCGACATTAAAACTTAAAACGAACAGAAATTATTCCATATATGAAAGGGGCTGTCCGATAATCAACGCCTCGCTCTTTACACAAAAGGTTTTTACTGTTTTAAAAAATAGAGTTGTGAAATTGAGTCAAACTTTAGCGTAAAGAACAAGGCGTTGAGGAGGGACAGCCCCTTTCATATACGGAATAATTTCAGTTCGTTATAAGTTCTAATGTCACTCCTTAATCTCAGTTGAAGAAATTGCTGGGTTTTTTTTTTTTTTTTAATTTCTGAACGTTTTTGAATTAATGGAAGTTTTGACTTTGGCTCACCGCACATGAATAATTAAAACGAAATTTGCATATTAATTTTACTTTTTTGGCTAAATGGCTTTCTCAAAATTTTGATGGGACGATTTTGACAAAAAAGGGACGGTGAAGGGGGCCTAGTTGCTCTCCAAGTTTTTGGGTTACTTAAAAAGGGCACTAGAGCTTTTAATTTTATTTACGAACGTTTGTATTAGTAATAAATATACGTAACTTACGAATTAACTTACGTAATGAAATTCTATATTCGTATATTTTCATTACGTATATTAGGGGGTTCGCCCCCTAGCCAATAACTCGCTGTTTACGCTAAAGTTCGAATTTTGTTCCAATTCTTTAAGAATGACCCCTTAATCATATAGGCCGTTAATTAAATAAACAGCTCTTATGAAAGTATTAAAAAAAAACTTTAGCGTAAAGAACGAGGTATTGACTAGGGGGCGAACCCAAACATATACATAATAATTTCTGTTCGTTTTAAGTTTTGATGTTGCTCCTTACTTTCAGTTGAAACACTTGTTTTTTTATTTAACTTCTGATCGTTTTTTTTAAATAATGTTGGGAAATCCGGCACCCCCTTCATAGCAATGTCCCTTCCCCCATGAAAACTTCCTCCATGGAAAAATCCTTCCACGTAACCCCCTCCCCACCACCAGAAAAAATCCCCCCTGAAAACTTCTGTAAACTTCCCAATAACCAAAACTATATGTAAACATTGGGCAAAGTTCATTACTTGTAGACCTTCCTCCGGGGACTTTGGGGGATTAAGTCATCCTCAAGGACATAGTTATTATATTTTTCGACCATGCTGAACAAAACGGAAATCTCAAAATTTTGATCGGGTGAGTTTGGGAAAAAATGAGCAAGGGAGGGGGCCTAGTTAACCTCCATTTTATTTTTTACTTATAAAGGGCACTAGAAATTTTAATTTCAGTTCGAATGAGCCCTCCTGCGATATTCTAGGACCACTGGGTCAATACGATCAACCCTGAACAAAAAAAAACAAATAAACGCGCATCCGGGATCTTTCTTCTGACAAAAAATACAAAATTCCACATTTTTTTTTTCAGATAGGAGCTTGAAACCTCTGCAGTAGGGTTCTCTCATTTGCCCAATCTGATGATGTGATTTTCATTAAGGTTCTATGACTTTCAGGAGGTGTTTTCCAATTTTTTCGAAAATAAGGCAAATTTTCTCAGGCGCGTAACTTGTGATCGGTATAACTAAACTTGATGAAACTTATATATTTGAAAGCAACATAAAAATCTGATTCATTTCATCTATCTATTGGTATTAAAATTCCGTTTTTTAGAGTTTCGTTTTTTTTTAGCAGGGTCGCTCCTTACTTACAGTTCACGGTAACGAACTGTAAGTAAGGAGCGACCCGGTCAAACAGTTCGTGGTAACGAACTGTTTGATAAACTTCGACTTTCTTTCAGAACAGAGAAGTTTGGGGCGATAAATGAACCAGGCAGAACAGTTCGATAACACAGGCAGGCACGTACGCAGGAATTTGTTTCGGGGGAGGCCCAATTTGTTTCAAGGGGGGCCAAATCCTTCAAACCCATTATTCTGTGAGAAAAATCAGAAAATTATGGGAAAATGAAAAAAATCATGAGATTTCAGGGGGGGCCGAGCCCCCCCCCCCACCTGCGTACGTCCCTGAACACAGGTGGACATACCTCTTAGGGGTAGGGGCTTTCGGAGGATTTTTCCAAGGTAGGAGGGACTAAAAGACCAAAAATACATTTTAAGGTTCGATTATTTGAAGTTTTCCTAGAGATCTTTCAAACCTATCCGGAAGGGGGAGGCCCCTAGTCACCCTTGCGTTCACACATTAATAATTGAATAAATAATAGGAAATAACCGAAAGTAAAAATGAGTGAAAATGACAGTATAAAAAGAGGAAAATCTGAAACTGAGACATTTCGGAGAAGAACCAAATATCTAAAAGATGAAATATGTGTATTTCTGCTCGAAAACTCTCTCAGGGGAGCTAAATGAGGAACGGGGGCATTGATTCTCCTAGATTCCCCTCTCTCTTGATTTTAATAATAATTCTTTTTGGGATTTGTCTTTGAAAAATACCAATTTTTAGTATTTTTAGTGAAAAAAATGGCGCTTTCTAGATTCTGAGCAACTCATTCCCTCCCCTCTATTTTCCAAGAATCAGCCCCCCTGTCCTCTTCCAAGCCTAGGGGAGATAAGTATTTAAAGCGTTTGGTACCTTGATCTGATTGTTAAATAATAGTCAGGTTTCAATTATGCAATTTCTATTCCTAATACAAAACGACCTTTATAGATTTCTAATACTTCTAAAAGAAATTATTTGTGAATTAAATGAAAAGTTTTTAGCTTTTTTATAATTATTTCAGATGTAATGGATAACGGAAACTTAGTTTCGGCACTGGGCCAAAAAGAGCACTAGAACTTTTTATTTCCGTTCGAATGAGCCCACTCACGATATTTTAGGACCACTGGGTCGGTTCGATCACCCTTAGGAAAAAAACAAAAAAAAACAAATAAACTGTGATCTTTCCTCTTGCAAAAAATAAAAATTCCACATTTTTGCAGATATAAGCATGAAACCTCTAAAATAAGGTTATCTGATACGCTGAATTTGATGATGTGATTTTCATTAAGAGTATATGGCTTTTAGGGGGTGTTTCCTCATTTTCCTAAAAATAAGGCAAATTTTGTCAGACTCGTAACCTGTGATGGGTAAGACTAAACTTATATATTTGGAATTAGCATAACAAACTAATTCTTTTGATTGGTAACTTTTTAATTCTTTTGATAACAAACTAATTCTAATTCTATTGGTATCAAAATTCCGTTTTTAGAGTTTCGGTTACCATTGAGTCGGGTTGCTCCTTACTTACAGTTCGTTACCAAGAACTGTTTGATTCAACTGTACTTAGTACTGGCTGATTAGTTTCATACATTAATTAAAAAAAACTTTTTCCACAAAATAAGTTTTTCAAAGAAAAGTAAAGAACTCCATTAAACAAAAAATGAGCAAAAATAAAATCAAATAATCTACGAGGCGTGAAACTACCGCAAATCAGCATCGATAAATAAGTGAAACCCAAAACGAACAGAAATTACAATAAATAACCGAGTCAAACTCAAAACGAGCAAGAAATTAACATAAGTTGTGCTCAAAACCTCTATGCCTTCCCAAGGCTAGAACATAATTTGCACTTTACTGAAAAACATATAAATGTTTTTACTTTTATAACTTTAATGAATCAAATAATATTAACATTCAGATTATAAATATCAGTATATGTATATTAAACTGACAATGCATTCATTTGTATTTTTTTCAGTAAAGTGCAAATTATGTTCTGGCCGTGGGAAAGCATAGGGGTTTTGGGCCAACTTATGTTAATTTCTGCTCGTTTTGAGTTTGACTCGGTTATTTATTGTAATTTATGTTCGTTTTTGGTTTCATTTATATATCGATGCTAATTTGCGGTCGTTCTTGGGATACTGCTGAGATGCGTTATTGGGAATTAGCATTAACACAGTGCATTTTGATTTAATCTTAAGGCAACATTTAGTTTTTAAACATAAAGGCAAATGGGAGGGTGGGCGTAGGAGGGGAAATAGTTACCCTCCAATCACTTTCGACTATTAAAAAGGGCATCAGCCCTTTCAATTTTCAAACAAATGAGCCCTTTTCGAAGTTCCTACGACAACTCCTTCGATACGAAGTGCCCTGGTCTAAACAACAAAAAGAAATCATACCTTATACCCACATCGATCTTTACTATAAAAATTTCAAGCCTTCCAATCACTTTCGACTATTAAAAGGGCACTAGGAATTTCGATTTCCAATCGAATGAGCCCTTTTTGAGTTTCTATGACAACGCTTTCTATAAACAACTTGTGTGCCCCCAGGGCCTAAACTACAACCCTTATTCTAAGGGCTGTGAGGTTGGTTGTCATCCTCAAAGACATAATTTCCAGAACTTTCAACTACGTTGAACAAAATGGCTATCTAAAAATTTTGATTGGATTTGTTTGGGAAAATGGTGGACGTGAGAAGGGGATTTAGTCGCTCTCCAATCAGTTTCAACTATTAAAAAAGGCACTAACCCTTTAAAATTCTAATAAAATGAGCCTTTTTTAAATTTCAAGGACAATGCATATTATAGAAACCTTATGTGCCCCAAGGCAATAACTTACACCCATGGTCCTGAGGAGTGGGGGTGAGAGGGTTGTCTTCCTCAGAGACCTACTTTTCATAACTTTATGCTAAGTTGAACACAATGACTATCTGCCAGTTGTCATTGGGTGTGATTAGGGGAATGGTGCGCGTGAGAGGGTGGTTAGTTACCCTCCAATCCCTTTCGACTATTAAAAAGGGCACTAGCCCTCTCAATTCCCAATTGAATGAGCCTCTTTTGAAGTTTCTACGACAAATCAAACTAAAAAAAACCTTATATGACCTCAAGGCATAACTTACAACCTTTGCCCTGGGGGCTCTGGGGGGTTTGTCATCCTTCAGCCTTTTTTTATTTGAAATTTCAGCCTTTTTTGAAGTTTCTACGACAACGCGTTCTATAAAAGCCTTATATGCCCCTAGGGCATAACACAACCCTTGCCCTGAGGGTTGTTGGGGAGTATCCTCCTCAAAAATATAATTTCTATCTGGAAATCAACTACGCTGAACAAAATGGCTATCTCAAAATTTTGATTGGATGTGTTTCGGGAAATGGTGGGCTCGGAAGAGTTGTTAGTTGCCTTACAATCACTTTCGACTATTAAAAAGGGCACAAGCCACTGCAATTTCCAATTGAATGAGCTCTTTTCGAAGTTTCTACGACAACTTCTTCGATACGAAGTGCCCTGCTCTAAAGGAAAAAAAATAATAAATTATTCATTGTGCAAACATCGTTCTTATATGCCCTCAGGGCATAATTTAAAACCCTTGACCCGAGATTTGTGGGGGAGTGTCCTCCTCGAAAACATATTTTCTATCTGGAAATCAACTACGCTGAACAAAATGGATATCTCAAAATTTTGATTGGATGTGTTTGGGGGACTGATGGGCGGGGGGGGGCTAGTTCCCCACCAATCACTTTCGACTATTAAAAAGGGCACTATCCACTCCAATTTCCAATCGAATGAGCCCTTTTCGAAGTTTCTACGACAACGCCTTCGATACGAAGTGCACTGGTATAAAATAAATAAATAAATAATACATTGTGCCAACATCGTTCTTGACTTAGGCAGCGCGATTGCGCTGCCTATGATGAGTAAAACAAGAGCGTAGTTTCACTGTCGTTTAAAAGTGTTAGTAGCTAGACTATTTTTTGGCAAAAAAAGAAGTAACAGGTTCCAGACATTACGGACTAGTTATTGCACCATGTATAAGTTAGATACACTATGCGTATACCCGGAAATAGGGAAAACCGGTAGATCTTGAGAAAGTTACCAAAAAAGACGAAAAAACCGATGAGTAAGAAAAAGAACGAAAAAAAAGAAAAAAAAACTAAATTATTATTTCTGAAAATACAAGTTAAATCTTAGGTATATGATTAAAAAAAGCATTTTTTACCACCCACAATCAATTCAACTTATGTGTTAAAAAAAAATTGAATCTCGGCAAAAGTTGGGCTCATAAGACTTGAATTTTTCAAGCAGGAGGTATCTAGGGGAGGGGGCTGGGGACCCTTCAAATCCGACAGTTTTCCAGAATCTCTGGCCACTTCTTGTTAGCCCGGATTTATATTATCGATTGAATTTTTTTTTTTATTATTACTGCCAGCACCTCAAAAATAATAATTCCTACGTACATGCCTGCTTTGAGGCATACCCCTTGGGCCATGGGGATTTCGAATTGCGCTGTGGAAGAACGTTAAAAGAAAGGACCCAGTGGGAGGGATTTCTAGGTTTGGTACATGTTGCCTATCATCAAGCTTAAGTTCTAAAAGAAAAAAGCCTTTACCTGAAAAGATATAAATGCACAATAAAAACAAAAACAAGTATTCTGGGGAGAGAAGTGGCAAAGGGAAAATCAGAAAGAGATAAACTAAAAAAAATGGAAATGCAACGTCATGATCACAAGCGTGCGAGGGCCAAAACGAGCAGAGGGAGGCGAAATAAGGCTATATTTGCAAGGACCGAATCCCGAACAAGATGATGGAGGCGACAAAACCCAGAAAGCAGGCTTTTTATTAGTTTTCTATAGACCTGGTTCAACCCTAGGTTGCCTATATATAGCAAGGCAAAAACCACGATTGGGACTGGGAGGGGGGCAGGGTCCACTCAGGAACATGTTTTGGAGATGAGTATAAGAGTTTAAAAAATGCAAAAAATAGGCCAATTGTGTGGAAGATATAAGGAGTTACAGGAACAATTCCGAAGTCAAGAGATTTCAAGAGAGGGAGGATCTACGTATGTGTAAAGTATTATGTGTGTGAAAATTTACCATAAAATTACATCCTTTTTCACGCGAATAGACTTCTTCTGTGCAAATTAACATGTCTTTTTTTTAATATTATGAATTTTAATAAAAAAAAATATTAGGAGGGGCATGGAAAGGAGCGATTTCGGTCCTGCAAAATCAAATGAATCTTATCCCAAATCTTGACCCAAGGCTTAAGCTATGACCTTGTTATCTATGATAGGGGTGTATTTTGACAAATATTTCTGCCAAAAATAACAAGTTTGTGGAGTTTATATTTTTCAGGGTTTGGGCATCAAACTTCCTAAAGACGCTAAGTCGCCACTGCAGCGACCTTAGCAACCTTGTTAATTCGCATAACAAATTTGTGATTTTAACGCCAAACATGAAAAGAAATAGCCTACTAAATTGTGAGGGGGTTGTTCTGTGAATAGATACGTAAATAAAAAACCGAACACAACTTTGACGTCTTGGCTATATTTATATAATGGAAATATATAACGGACAAATAAACTGTTAGCCATGGACGGATGATCTGTTTTGCAAACTTAATTCTAGATCCCTTTGGGAATACCAAACCTGACACATTTATGAATTATTACCAAGGTTTTCAGTCTAGCAACAAAAATTGGGCATATCATCAAAACATCATATCTTCTTCCAGATGTTATGGTACGCATCAACTTTGACGACTAGTTGTTGATTAGCAGTGCAACACGAAACAATGAAATACTCACTAGTCATTTTTGTGTTTTGTGTATTCAGAATAAATGGACATCCATCAATTTTCGATGATATATTAGGACGTGGAAGTGAGCTCGTGAAAGAGATAGACTCGGATGGGGCGAAAACTAAATTGGACGATATGATTGGCAGCACATTAGGTGATGTCAAAGACACCCTTGGAACTAGTCTTAGTGAGTTTTCTGATTCTTTTGGGGGTATAATAGGCGATATCACAAATTTTAGAAAGCCAGATGGACCACTGGTGGAAAATCCAGAACTTAAGCTAAGTTCAAACGGAGACCCTGATGCTAGAAAAGGGAGAAATAATAGACTTGGAGGAGAGAGAGCAATAGACACCTCTGAGTATCTACCCCCATGGTTAAGAAGGTCAGAAAGCATTCGTCTAGAAAACAGTCCGTCAAATGCCCTATGGCTTCAATTTGCTCTAGTTAATGTTACAAACACCTTATTAAATGATTTAGAGACCCCGAATTGGATTACGATGTTTAGAACATTAGGCCCAGAAAAAGAGATTTTACAACGGTACATGACGATTTCAAACCGTTTTGAAACCGTAGAAAGTGGATCGGCAGAAACTTTGGAGGTTCTCAAAAATATCGGGACAAATTTCCCTAATTCCACTTTTGCAACTTTATGGAACGATATGGAAGCAGATAGTATGAGTATCTCGGCACTATTTCAATGGTTTGAAAAATATCAGAACAACATTGCACTGGTAAATGAACGAACTCTGATGGACTACGCAGAAAGTCTGCAAGGTGAAGAGCGAACGTCTTTGTCAACGATGCTAAAGGAACTTCATGAATACACATACGGAGACTGTTCAACAAAGAGTGAAGAAGAAATAGCTAATGAGGACAAAGCTGTCATCAAAGCAAGGAAGATAGGGGAAGAAAGCTCGCCTCTCGAATCGCTTGACGAAGAGGTAAAAAAATTACTAGCGGGACTAGAAGACCAAATAATAGAGGAAGAAAGGAAAGCTGTAGAAAAAGAGATTGACACCGCAGAAATATTAGAAACAAATATAGAAGTTACAACAGAATTCGAAGAGATAGACACAGTGGATGAAAGGAAGGCTATTAAATGCGATGAAACGGTGCTCAATACACTCAAAGAACTGATCACAAGCGACGTAAGCCCCATTTTAAATTACTAATCAGACTAAAGAATATGGGTAAAATTCTACTTTAGTTGCTTTTGGCTATCTTGGAAAGGGGTTGGGTTAGGAAAATGAAACTTTCAGGAATGGATGTACATGCTAAGGTTTGTCCCGGGAAGGTACTTTGAAGTACCTACCTCCACTCATCCCCCCCCTCTATATAATGGCAAATTACTTCACATTATATTTAATGTGTTGTTTTTAACTCATATTTCATCCTATATTACTATCATAAATATAAATCACTGCTTACATTACACAACTTCTGCTTTTAACCTTGTTCATTAAAATATATTCCAAAATCCTATTTAAATCCTAAGCCATTTAATTTTCAACCCATGCTGACATTCTTTATGGTATATGAAACCAGGTTTGTTGTGATGTCACACTTGCCTTATCAGAAACCCTTACCCTTAAGGGTAGCAGGCACATGCCAAACAACTCTGTTGATAAGACCATTTAACTGTATTAATTAGGGAAAGGATTTGACAAGAGAGACCAGTAAAAATAACCTAGTTGTTTTTAGAGGACAAATTATGTCATGGGAAGATGTTTTTGAAATTCCCCTTCCACCCAAACTTAAAATTTTCTAAAATTCTACTTTAGAAGCTTTTAAAATATTTCTAAAGTACTAAAAGATAGAGTGCTAAAAACATCAGAATCAACTTCAGAGGACACATTATATCATGGGAAGAGGTTTTTCAAATCAACCTTCCCCCCAAACTCAAATTTTCTATAATTCTACTTTAGAAGCTATTAAAATATTTCTAAAGTACTAAAAGATACAGTGCTAAAAACATCAGAATCAACTTCAGAGGACACATTATATCACAGGAGATGTTTTTGAAATCCCCCTTCCCCCAAACTCAAAATTCTACTTCAGAAGCTTTTAAAATATTTTAAATATTTCTAAAATTATATAGAGGGGGGGGGGATGAGTGGAGGTAGGTACTTCAAAGTACCTTCCCGGGACAAACCTTAGCATGTACATCCATCCCTGAAAGTTTCATTTTCCTAACCCAACCCCTTTCCAAGATAGCCAAAAGTAACTAAAGTAGAATTTTACCAGAATATGCCCTCAATATTAATATAAATAACGCTTGTAAACAAAATTAGCAGTTTTTATCGGTGAACCCATACATATAATCGAATTTCTTTAGGTAACTTAAGTTTGGGTTTAAAATTTTTAGCGGGTTTTTCCTTATATTCAAATAAAAATGGTTATGTAAAGAAAATTATGGGTACTAGAAAACATGATTATATTCTTCAGCGTAATCTTCAAAGTTAAAGACTATTTTCCTATCAGTGACAGAATAACTTTTATTGATAGGTTGCTCGAAATCAAAATATGGGTTCCCATCCCAATCTATTCAAATATCCCCACTGTACACCCTCCCAAGAAGTTCCGATTTCCCTTAAATCCTTTCTGACATCCTCCTCCCAATCCACTCGGGGACAAACTATTTTCCGTTTGGCCCTGGATGCATTACCGAAAATGACGATCTTTGGCAATCAAATCATCCTTCGCTCGCAAAAATTGTCCTAGCCATTTCAACCTTTCTCTCATTATAGCCCTAGAAAGTGATATAGAACCATATTTTTCATAAAGCTTGTAAAACTAATCTGGCTATTCCATAATTGTGGTTTAGTTACTTCGGAATAAGAGCGGATTCACCCCTAAGATACTACTTGGGGTAGCTTACACCCCTCTCCCAAAAAAGCATGAACAAACTCAGGAGAGTTCACAAGTTTTACACTTAGTAAATGATCAAGTTTAAAATGACGAGCCCAAAGCAAAGAGACAAATAAAAATTAATTTTCTATTATTCCGGGGTAAAAAAGGGTAAAATTCTACTTTAGCTATTTTTGGCTATCTTGGAAAGGGGTTAGGTTAGGAAAATGAAACTTGCCTCCTACCTACCTCCACTCCTTCTCCCTCTAGAGGGTCTTGGCCTTTAAAAATCTGTGTGTTATAAAAGCAAAACTTTACAAAATAGATCTTCTGCTTAAATAAAGTTCATAAAATTGTTTTCAGCTTCACAACTTTGCTCAATCCCAATTTATAAGGTTTTAAAGATATGCAAATACATTTCCTAAATTTTGAAAGAAAAAAACATTGATAAGGGTTAAAATTCAATTCAAATAACAAGAATTGCATTTTCAGAACTAAAGCTAGAGAAGAAGAAACTGATGCCAGAAAATTAAGGTTAAATGTTGTTTTGTCAAAATTTTAATATGTATAGACCATGTAGGCAAATTTCAGGACCCTCTAGAAGGAGAAGGAGTGGAGGAAGGTACTTCAAAACACCTTCCAGGAACAGAATTTAGCCTGTAGAACCATCCCTGAAAGTTGCATTTTCCTAACCTAACCCCTTTCAAGATAGCTAAAAGTAGCTAAAGTAGAATTTTACCAAAAAAAGTGCTAATTTCATTTGCTTCTACTGTGACATATTTTTGCAAGTGAATTACATTATTCTAGAGCTTGATTGGTTCTTCTACGCAAAATTTTTAGCCAGTAAAACAACGAGAAGATTTTGAGGTACTCTTCTGAAATACAGGACACACACGAAAGAAAGACCGCATTGAAATCTCAAAGCCGCTATTGATAAACAGGTTTCCCCTGCATAGTGAGATATTGCTCAGTCCGTGACAAAGATTTGAGCTTTAGTTTTTTGGGGTTTAGGGGGCTTTAGTTTTTTTTGGCGGGTTAAGATTAGGTTACGTATTTAATATATGCCATGCTTTACCCCCACCCCCCCGTAATGTGCAAATATATAGACCAAATTTGTTCATAAACTATTATATTTTCATCCTATTTTTTTTTATTTCATTAGCATTAACCAAATTTTACTTCTCCCATGTGTCCTGTATTTCAGAAGAGTACCGCTTTTGAGCCGAAAGTTTATAACCAATATCTCTATTTCACTGTGCGTTATTTTCGGAAAAATGAGAAATTGATAGCCATACTTTTAACAATTTTATTCGTAGATTCTTATCATGACGAAGCTTCAACTTGACATTAATAAAGAGGATTCTCTCAATCGATTAAGGTCAAGTTAATAAAAATATTACAAAAGAGCAAGAGTGGCCATTTTATATTTTATTCAAAGGAGAAATAACTTGGCAAAATTTTGTAACGGATTTTAAAGATGTCGTAACTTGAAATTACGGAGCTATTTTTAAGTGCGCAGAATTAAGTATCATTACTATCATTGCTTAACATCATACTGATGAATAATAAAGATACTAATAGCAAAAGTATTTCCGCAAAATTTATCACAAGCAATGGCGTTAATTCACGAATTAGGCGCGGTAAATTTATTTGTCAAAATCTAGGGGGAGGAACAAATTTGTCGTTGTCTTCGGTTTCTCCACTGAAAATACCTAAAAGCATATTTTCAATAAAAATACTCAAAAAGTAGTATTTTTCAGTCGGGGGGGGGGGGATGAACTGGTGGGCAAATACCCCTCTAGACGCCAAATTGAAGCCACGTATTACAAGAATGTTTCAATTACTTGGCGGAGTATAGTCAATGTATGTCACAACAGTATACAGCATATATCCAAGTACATTAGGCAAAAATACTCTTTTACTAACAACAATCTCAATGAGCAGGATAATATCCAGAAGTTTAACACTCTTTAAGTGTTACTCATAGAGAGAGGTGGGCTCCAATGAGTTTTTTTAAACATCTATAATCAAAACTAGAAAATTTTTACAGATTGTGGTAGAAGAGGATTAGTTTTGCAAAAAAAAAAAGAATTTAAGCTCGACAAATTCTCCGATATGCAACCCTACGGATATTATATTTTGTTAAACTCAAATAATTTCCAAAAATTCAGATTTGGTTTTGTCACGAGACATCCAGAAAGTTCAAGCTTAAACTATTAAAATTATTGAAAGCTCTTAAGCCTTTTGAAGGATTATGTAAGACCACATACCTAAATGTATTTATTTTATAATCCAATATTAATTAAGACAACATCTTTTTTTACAGGTATATAACGGAGAGCTGTGCAACCTCACAAAATCCCCGCAGCAGCTTATATATGACCTGTACAACCTATTGGCTTTGACCGATGCAAAGGGGTATGCTATGATGCAGTTTTCCTGGATTCTTCTCAAAATATATGGAAAAGGCTAGTTTATTTCTTTTCCCAAGCTATTGAAGAATTTTAAAAGGGCTAACCAAGGAGTATGAGAAACTGAAGGGGGGGGGGGATGAAACTCGTCTTTGATATAAGAAACAACAAACACCATCTGGCGTTGACAAAGATAGTCATTGATTTAATTGTGAAAACCTAAGTAGTTTTGTTTTCCTTGGTCTGCTTATGTTTGACATGAGACTCAAGGTTAAAGAACCATTTTTCCAAAAAGGGTGTGATATTTAAGTTCTTTTTAACCATAAAAGTTTAAAAGCTATTTAATATTAATTCTATCAATTTCAAATTATATTAAAATTTTAATTGTATTGAATCGGTTTAGTTAGATCAAATATCGAATTTAATTCAAATTTATTCAAAATCAAATTTAAATATATTTAAATTATTTAGTTTTCAATTAAATAAGCTTTATTAAATTAGTTAAATTAATCAAATTTAAAATTATTTTAAGACAATGTCTAGTATCACTCAACCTTCAGGACCAAGCTTCCAATTCTTTAGAGAGAACAGAAGCTAATCATTTATAATGCCAATAATCTTGAAGAAAGTATTTTCTGATTTCACGGCTATTTTTTGTGAAGACTAAATAAGTGAACCGAGATCATTTAATTTGATTACATATACCAAGAGTCGGAAAAAGATATGCAAATGAAATCAATTTTAATATGGAAATACACCCCCCACCAAAAATTTTCCCCCCATGTAAAGAAATGATAGCATTTTTAAATTGGAAAAATATTGGAAAAATTGGGTTGAATACCAAATTAACAAAACTGTTGAATAACAAATTCAGAGAATTTAGAATTCACAATTAACTAATCTGTGAATTGAATATCTAGAAAATGTGAATAATTTGACCATATATATATATATATATATATATATATAAGTTTATAATTTGTCATATATATTGTAAAAATAAGAAAACTATTTTTCGAAACAACTGGTTGTAGATTTTTATTGTAGAAAATTTAATTTGTTTTTATCTACATATTGCTGTTCGTAACCATTTTATGCAGAATAAAATTAGTTTAAAAAGTTGCAACATCAAAATTATGTACTTGTTTAGTCCATTTGGAAAAGGAAAGTTAAGAATGCAGGAAGTTCTTGTCACTTCATGTATATTTTAATACAATTAAATGTATTAAAACAATTAATTAAAAGAGATATAGGTCATTGCTGATAATGAAATATTAATCATTGCTCCACAGGGAAAAATTCTCGCCAACGAAAATCATTCAAACAAATACAAGTTGGAACTTAGACAATAATATCATGCAACCGATTCTAAAGGCAAGATAAGATCTAGCCAAACAGATGACTTGAAATTAGAATCTTAAGAGGGGGAGGGGGCTTTGTTCTACCAGTAATGTCTAAATTTATAGGATATTTTCCCTCATTGTCTGTAATTTTACATGAACTGAAATTCTGAGAGTTTCCATTTTATTTAAGTTCAGTATATTTATGCAAGTTTCAAGTCCTCAGTTTGTTGTTTACGAAGACAAGTCTGTAAAATGCGGTTCAAGGTCGTTAGTAGTGGATGTAAGGCTCTCCGGGCATAGGTAGACATTGCTGACCAAAAACTGGACTACAAACACTGATGCTCATCCATGGCCAGTGAATCCAGAAACGAGACACTTCTTTCCCGACAATTTTTACTAGATGTTCTAGAAATTAGAGGTTCATGTTAGACACTCGGCTTTTATACTTCAAGTAGACCTTTTGTTCGTTCAAAACATCCGAGGTAAAAATTCAATGTTCCCTAGCCTCACATAGTTGCGTCTTTACACAAAAACGGATATTTGTCAGTGTTCAACTGGTTTGTTGTTGTTTTTTTTTTGCTGCAAGCTCATGCGCCATCGTTGGATATTTTGATTAAGCTGTTGAAAAACGCGCCCGTTAAAATAAATTAATGGTTTTCAAAGGGCTAACCAAACAACAATCCACAACATGTGCTAACCAAAGCACAATCAAGCACTCCCCATGGTTCACAGTGCTGCGTTTTCGTACAACAATGGCCGTTTTTGCGTGATCTGTCATATGTCATCGGTAACGGTTCAACGGCAGCGTTGAACTGTTTCTAATGGGCCGTTGTAAAACGCATCCGTATCATATTTATCAGAAGTCGTTCATTAATACATGACATAGGGGTTATTGAATGAAACAATTAATCCTCAAGGCCTGGGAGGGCATTTCCAGGGAAACAAACAGAAGATAAGAATTATATAATTAACTAGGCAGAACTATCCTTTTGTATATTTTTCCCCTTGTTTCCAGAACTTGATTTAGCCTATTTTATGCTTACACTGCTTGGATATCTCATTATGTTCAACAGCTGCAATGAACCGTTTCTGTGCGATTATTTTGTGAAGTTTCCTGCATTGGTTATCCATGAGCCGTTTTGCGTGAAAAAAAAAAATCGCCTCAGCGCGCACCAAGGATTTATAGTTTTTGCGTTTGTGTTATAGCGAATTTAGTGCACCGATTTGGTATAAAATAAATTGTGTTTTGGCGCATTCTCTGTGCCTGAGCTATTTTGCGACAGACCTGTTTGAACACAGGGTTGAGTTAAATTTCGTCAACAATGGTTATCCACCCTACATTATGGATGAGTGAAATTAAGCGAAATCGCTAGATGTACCCTTTCGGCTTATCCTTATTAAAAACTTTATATTCGCAATCCTTTTCCATGAGAATACATTCAAGAATGCTGGCTATTCAAACGGACCCTCTAAATTATAAAAGCTAAGTGAGTACCGGGCTTAAGCATATATAATTCCACCATCCAAAAATATAAAAATTAGCCCAATTCTTCTAGTTCATTCTTTCTCTTCTTTTCAGGAGATTTCACCCGAGAATCGGACTTGGCTAGACAAGAATTCGAAAAAAGAGTTATTGAAAAGGCAAAAGTGGCTCGATCAGTGATAAGTCAAATGTCGAACTGGTACGACAGATGTATAAATGAAAAACCGGTTGAAAATGAAACTTATATACAGTTTACCGAGGTTCTTCAGGTAAGGATGGGAATACAAAGAGAAAAATAACCATTAATATCCTATAATTGTTAAATATAGGTTAAATGTAGCAATCTAAATTTGAATATTAAATTTTTCAAAGGCAGGGGCGCCAATCTGAGGGAGGAGGAGGGGCGGCAGTTGCCACCCTCCTAAATTGACTTTCTAAATGCCCTTTTTGTGCTGACATTCAAAAATACCTTTTTTTGTATTTATATTGAAAAAAAAACTGAACAAAACAAAATTGCCCCACCCTGGATTTTGAAAAATGTATTTTTCAAAATATATTTAGGCAATACCTTATAAA
Source organism: Artemia sp. Qi Xiang Cuo (assembly GCF_049724085.1). Taxonomy (NCBI): domain Eukaryota; kingdom Metazoa; phylum Arthropoda; class Branchiopoda; order Anostraca; family Artemiidae; genus Artemia; species Artemia sp. Qi Xiang Cuo. Next base: position 5,797,857 of record NC_142794.1, on the reverse strand, counting down.
ACATACTTGTTAAAAATCGACTTTACTTCCATTGGTTTATTGTTGCGACGTATTTTCACAATTTAGTCACATTACTCCTTATTTCAGGAGATAAATATAGCCCTGCCCTTTTAGAACCAGGTTAACTAACGCTCTTTAAAACCTGATTGGTCCTTTTTTGAGAAATATTATGTCACTAATAAAGGTCATTCTTAGTTTTAAAAATAGTGAAAAGCTATGGGTGCTGTATTAAGAAGAACAGGAATTTTTTTCAGAATTATTTTTTTTGGTAACTTTATATGGTTTACATTGACCACATACATATGTATACAGCTCAAAAGTTAACGCATGGTCATCAAGGCAGGAAAAATGATGTTTTTTCCCTGTTTCTGTGGTGGATTTAATTAGTCAATTGTTATAAGATTTTCAAAAAAAATATATTTCAACGACGTCCAAGATTAGCTGTTGTTGTTCGCTTCTTTTTTGTTCAAAAATAATCGTAGTAGTTTATGGAAGAAACATGTTTTTGCCCATATTCTATATCCATATGTGAATTGTAAAAAATATGACATTTGATCCTTTTTATTTAGTCGCAAGCCTTGTAATTACTACATATTACGATTCGCATATGATCATTTGGGTAGATATCCAGTTACTGATAATCTAAATCTATTCAAATATGCTAGTTATTTGCTTTTTTCCTTAACTTATTTTTTTTTTTTTTTATGATATTATCAAATATCACAGTTATCTTTTTTCTCTAGAGGTAAGTTTTAGGAATCGCATAGGATCAAATTTGTGTAAATATCCAGCTACTGGATAATTTAAAGCTGTTCAAATATTTAGTTATTTGCAGGTATGGAAAAAGTTCCAAAGCTGTCATCATCAGAATTCGACAGAATTCCAAAAGCTGCCGACACTTTAGCAACACAACTTGTGTTTTGACAGCTTTTCTTTGAGCAAAAATGGTAATTTCAGACAAAATCTACCAACAAGTTTGAAAACTGCCAATTAGCATTGCTAATTTGCTACCCCCACTTTTTGCACGACGGTTTATTTGCTTGCCCTTTTTCCTTGTTATATTTCGGCAATTTTCAAACAATCAATTAACCATTTTTCCAAGGTTATTGGGAGGAGGTGCCCAAAAACGGAAGAGTTAATTATTTCATAATTCAATGAAATGAATTTAACCTACTAGAGGCTGAGAAGCCAGTAGAAATTGAGGATGTTAGTTTATATACAAAAAGAGAGAAGAAGGTAAGTTGTGCACAGCTGCTTATGCTTGCATATGACTAAAACCCAAATGTATTCTACGGTTGTCAGTAGTTGTCAAGCTGCTGTCAACAGATGGACTCAAACGTAGAGCGCATGCAAAGAATGTGATGTAAATCACACGCAGCTACTCAAGAGGTTGATGAGCCTTATTCTAAGAGGTTTATTCTAAGTTTATGATGTTAAGCAGTTGATCTAAACACAGAGTACATACAAAAACATGTAAGTCATACAGAACTGCTCAAGAGGCTGAGAAGCCTTTATTGTTTGTGAATATGTTCGTATATGACTGAAATCTCAGTTTAATCTAGGGTTATGTTGTCAATGAAGTTGAACTAAATACAGAACACATGCAAAGATGAATATAGACCATACACAGCTTCTCAAGAGACTTTGAAGCCTGTAGAAATTGTATAAGCTTGTTATGTGACTAAAATCTAAATTTATATTAGGGTTATGTTGTCAATGAAGTTGACTTAAACACAGAAAACACGTGCAAAGAAGAATGTAAATCGTACACAGCTGCTCAAGAGTTTGGATGTCACAAGAAAACCTTTTGCAACTCGGAGAAGCGGTGTGATCAAGGAAAACTGCACGATTGCTCATTCTTTGAAGCAGACTCCAGTGTATGTATGTCCGAATCGCCTCATAGACGGTATGACTGGATTGAATATAAAAGCGGGAGGCTTATCGGTCAAAAAACGGAGTGTAGAAGTGGTGAGTAACATTCACAGACAAAAAGTATAATTACAGATGTCCAACTGAGATATTTTCAGTAACCAATAAATTTGTTGTTTGTGCTCGTTTGTCTTCAGTTTCTTCCAAAAATATTTTTACAAATATTGCCTGTTAAAACGAATCTTATTCAGAACATTTTACCTTTACGAAAAAAATCAAGAGAATTAAAATTAACTTAGAAATACCAATAAAATTTCTCGTTATTACTTATCATTTTTAAATCTATAATTGTTTCAAAAATTTTTGAATAAAAATGAGTTGATCATTCGAATAACCATTCAATAAACAGGGAAGAATTGTATTCAAACGTAAACCACAATCATTGCGAACAGCTTCAAGGCACGTCCAATATCGAACATTTTTTTTTAACATTGCAGGGTAGCCTAGTTAAAAATGTGTATTACCCACCTTTTGCCTGTTGTATTATTACATTAATTCGGCTGCGGTCGATCAAATGACATGTTGTTATATATTAAATCTTCAAGGCCGATTGAAAAAAAGATGTAGATTTATTTTACTGTTCTAGACAAATAGTTAATTCTATAAGGATGATCCTTTTGGGGACAAAATATTCTTGAAATCAGAACTTCTATTTCCAAATATTTATCTAAGCACGAAACGGCCACCTATTACAGTTGAAAAATACAAAACTTCTAAGCGTGGACGCATACCCTGCCTCGTAATGCTAGACATTTTGTTCATAGTTCCCTACACTTTTTATTTGATTTATACATCCTTTTTCCCTAATATACCCTCCCCCCCACGCCACTCATCTTGGAATAAACTCCTGCGAGCGTGTTTGCCTCTAAGTATCTTTAGAAAAAAGAAAATAGTAAAAAGCAGATTATGACCAAACGAGAGACGATCTAGTCGTCTTGTTTTGGATCTTGAATCTATGTCCAAAGTTACCATCGCTCAGAAGGTGTCACGAAAGAATAAATTTAAATATACCGTCAATTTTTTTGTTTTGACATTTTCCAAAGAAGAATATCTATATTGGATAATCTCGTGGTTTATACCTATCGTCAGTCTAGTATCAAAAGGACATATCTCCATAATTGTAAATTTTCAGAAGAGCAGAGAAAAACCTAACAACTTTTTTATTTCCCTCCGACAGCCGTAAAACAAAAACGGATTGATATGTATTGATTTTAAATATCGATCTGTTTTTGTTTCAGGTTATTGGAGGGGAAATAAAAAAACGGTGAGTTTTTTTTACTCTTCTGAAAATTTACAATTATAGAGATACGTCCTTTTGATACCCTTTTGACGATATGCTGGTATGTAATCTGAATAAAATTTAAAAAAAAATAGTCTGTAGTGGGTGGAGCATCTTTTATTTCGAAGAATCACACAATCAGGTAACCTAACCTAACAGAGTATTCTAGAACCCAGTTCAAACCTATTCTAGAACCCTGGACTCGCAATACCTCTAAAACTTAATTCATTTTGCTCACACCTTCATCTAGGATGCTTAAATCATCTGCATAATCTAAGTCCAGGAAATTTTTACTTCCCCCTTTGATTCCGTGTTTTATAGACTACCCCAAGCGAAGATAAAGACCGGCACATTCTTTCATCACTTGGTTAAGCAGTTTAAGGTGATACGGTAATATGGCACCTTATCTCGTCCGTTAGAAACTTTTTAAGTTTTTGTGGCCAAACTATTTAGAATTGGCTGGGCGGTCTTGCCATAGCTTGTAGAGCCTGAATAAACGATTCGAATAAACGACAGAACACTAAAAGCCAAATCTTAATTTAACGGGAATCTTAGAAAAACCATTCAACTTCCCTCGTTTTATGCCAGAGAAAGAGATGTTTATTTGTAATGAAACCTACATCATCAGAAAGTGTGAATTTTTTTTTTTTCAATTAAATGGAGGAGAATTTTCTTTTTAAATTTCAGGAAAGGGCAGTCCCTCAAAATTTTCGAGCACATCTGCTAGGACACTACCAAAAATAAGCCCAAAATTATAATCATTTGAACAATTTAGCCGCTTTGGGAGTTCGTTCTGGTGTCTCACGCTTTGATTGACAAGCTCACTGACCAATGGATGCAAAGTTTCACTGTCTTTACATTCCAACCACAAACTGTCGACAGCTGTCAATGATGTCGAGTCCCTGGGAAAATCCCCTCATGGGCCCTTTGTCTTTGTGACGGTTAGGCGACGCTGAAGCTCGGAAAAAGGATTATAACGTATCACCTTAAAGGTCACTAGCAGATTAAATCTCTAATTCAAGGTAGTCAAACACGATTTCATCTTTCACTAAAAAGATTCTAGAATATTCTTTATTTTATATAAGCTTCGAACTTATTATGAAACATGTAGTGTTTGATCTTAATTCTTTAACCTTTGAACTGTTTGAATACACACATGAGAATTAGCAATTAAAAAATTTCCACTTCGAGGAAGTACTAATCAAACAGAAAGTAATAGTTCTTCATGAAGACTTGAGGTTTTGAAAATTAGCGTTGTAAGCATGACTAAGCCAGAAAGAAATTGATATTTCGCGCCATAATTGAAATTGTAAATAGTTTCTGAGACCACACTGGCTAAGCATGACAAAATAAGAAAACGTAACGAAGAGTAAAACGAGGAAAATCCCAGCCTAGGGGCGGATCCAGGATTTTTTTTTTAGCGGGAGGCGCAAAATAGGTCGCGCCGATAAACTTGCGAAAAAAATACTATCAATTTAAAGGGAACCTCTAATATTGTGTCGTAGAAGGTAGTGGAAATAGTAGTAAGTTTCATCTAATATCTGGTAAAAGTTCTACTAAATCTGTTGAAATTAAAATGATCGTCAAATTTTGCTTTGAATGCCGAATCTCAGCCACCCGACCAGAAAAGTTTTTTTTATTGGATGATTCAGTTCATATCTGAGTCGGATAAGAGATTCTCCTACTAGCAGAATTATTTAATATAAATAAAAAAAACTTCCAGTTTTTAGACTAGAAAAAAATATATTAATGGTAGGCTTGTTTGGATAGATATTAGAATAAGTTTCTTTATGATAAATCATCTAGGAAAACCTGAGAACTTCACTTTTAATCAAACATACCAGTCGATAATTATATACCGACGCCTCCGAGTTATTTTCGACAAAATTTAGTTATTTTACCCTTTTTTAGGCAATAGTAAGAGATCAGACAGCTGGTGGAGATTTTTATATCATTGTTCGAATTGCATCTGTCTTTGTGATCAGCCGGGCCCTAGGTCAGACCGCTATGTAAGTTTAAGGCCCGCCGTCGCTGATGTCTTATCTGGGAACATCGTGACAGGAGTTCGATTCGTTAAACAAGGAAGAGTGGTGCATATTCAGGTAAATATAAATATGACATTTATTCGACCGTTTAGAAAGGGTTGATATCTTATTTTCAATGGACAACGAAAAGACGAATTTTAAACTTGCGGAGATATGAAGAAAAGTCTCTTTTTCATTACTATAACGGTAATAAATACAATTGTTCTTATAACCAAGGCTGTACCCAGTGGGGGGGGTTGACCCCCCCCCCCCCAAATTTGTGTCTTACTTGTAAAAATGTAACAAAAATGGATATAAACAAATTTCGCATGTGTTTTTTTAGTTTTTTTTTTGTGTACCCCCCCCCCGCCGCCCCAATTTTTTTTAAAGTAAAACCCCCTCCGAATAAAAAATCCTGGGTACGGCCTTGCTTATAGCATGAGTTAATTTAGCCAACCCCGATTGACCGGCTTGTATATAAACTTCTTTTCGAAAAAAAAACATGTTTCCTTTTTTATACTACGACAGACATAGCCTGATTCCAAATAAATAATTATCATTATTATTATTACATCGAGGTTAGCCTTCTAAAGAATGATGGTTTTAGTTTGGATTCAAATTCTACTCTTTTTATTCTAGTTGACTGTTTTGTTTTATTTTGGTCTCTTTTCTTTTTGTATTTCTTTATTCCACTTTTTCTTGTCGTTTATAGTGTTGTTTAAATTATTGTTGTTATTATTGAAAGTATTCATGATACCTTAAAGAAAGTAAATAAACGGGATATTAACGTTTAAAACTTCGAGAAATTTAACAATAGGATAGTCGTGTCTATTAATTTGAGAAACAAATGTAAAATTATATAAGCCCCTTTCGGTAAAAAGTAAAAGAAGGGTGGTTCTCATTGAATATGATGAATTAAATTCAATTATTGCAATATTTTATGTCAAATTTTTGCACTTATGGGGGTAATTCACCCCTCTCTTCTGGTGTGATTGAAAAAGTGGTTGTGTGCGAAAAAGTATTTTTGTTTCAATAGCTATACTACTTCTAACCCTTTTTTTAGATTCGTATCCATTTGAATTTGTAACACAGCGTTGGATCTCCTGGAGAGTCAGCGAAAAGGTTTATCCTGAGGTACTATAACTAAGTAGTTAAGATACTAAACTAGGTATTTGTAAAGAAACCTTTCTAAGTATTTTCGAATAGCCCCAGAAAAACTGTGTCGCAACCCAAGACTTGGGTGTACCCAGGTTGGGCACCCATAGCTTAATATATCAATGGATCTATTGCAATATGGCGACTTTGCACTGATAAGGAACTCAATTTTGCCCCAAAAATAAAAGCAGGGGGTACTGGAATAGCAGCTTATATCTTTTTATCAGGAAGAAGGGATATGTTTGAAAATGACTCGGTAAAGTCCTGAAATACACATTTTAAGCACAATTTCATGAAAAAAGGGCGATATATGATTGGATTTTTTTTGACAAATATAGTGTGATTTTTATGGAAAAAGCAATATTTGAGAAAATATATATATATTTTTTAGAGGAAGCGACTTTAATTGAAAATCACCTGGAAAAACTAAACGCAGTTTTCATGGAATAGGGGCGAGATATTGATCGATTTCCTGGTAAACGATCTGGAGATATTGATAGCATTCAGGTGGAAGGGGCTTAGCTGCCAACAATACGAAATATTTCTGAAATGTCCATTGTAAGCACAACTTTCACAAAAACAAATGCGAGGTTTTACTGAAAAATCTTAATTTTCAAGAACCTGGGACTTCGAAAAAATTGCAAACTTTCTTTCCAGATTCAAGAAGGAAAGTCCCTACCAAGAAGTTCCGTCAATGCATCAAGTATGCAATGGAGGCCAGTAGAACCAATCATCCCTAATGATGACTCCACGGCGCTAATCAACAAATACAGCGACTATGCTACCCTCACATATGAAGAACGAGCACTAGACCTGGATCACCTAATGGCCCCTCAAGGTCAAATTGTCATAGGTCTGAGATTCAGACGTCTTGGAGGTCATATTAATCTGGAAATGCAAGTCGCTCCTATTGAATTTTTTAACGGTTGGGTGGATTATGGTAGTGCAGTTTGGATGGGGAGTGACAACACACCAGCAAGCGAGGAGTCAAGAAAGCAAGTACATTTATACAATCCTGACACGCCTTTAAGAACACCCAGTCGGCCACTTGAAGACGCTGGAGATAATGAATATGTTGTATTTACGGTAAGCTTTTACTTTTGACACAAATGCTTAACTTTTAGCTGTATAGCTCCAAGTTCCAAGAACATAGAAATAAGAACAAATTTGCCCCTTGGGCCCATCTTAGGTCTATTCATATCTTGAAATTTAAATTTTCTAAGATTTTTCTTTTCTTTTATTTATCTTTTGTTTAATTGGGAAGTTTATAAGGGCAGTATCTCATTTTCGTCAGTGTTGCTAACTTAAAACAAGAAGGTAGATCTAACTCAAAAAATTTGACAACATTTTTCATTCGTAAAAAATTCAAACATTAATAATCTATTGATTCCCAAAGACAACTGCACCTTCAATGGAAAATTACACCTTAAGCTGTTCGGTAGCATTCATTTTTGGCTTATTTTTTTGCTGATATTTCACCCATGATTATTTGTTTTTTTTTAATTTGGCGCCAGCTACTACCAAAAGTTTATAACTCCAGATGGGCGTATTTTCATCAAAAATCGAGCTTCCTTTTTTCCTAATTTTTTAATACATACATTGGTACGTAGGTTTCTACCTTGCCCATTCAAACAAAAAGATTTCATTTTCACAGTCCTTGGTACAAAGAAGGCTGGGTGACAAGGGCGGATCCAGGATTTTTTTCGGTTTTTTTTTTTACTAATTTTTTACTTTTTCGGGGGGGGGGGATTTACTAATTTTTGACTCGGTCTTCGACCAATTTTACTGATTTTTACCTAGGTTTTACTAATTTTCGACTTATTTTCGACTCGGTCAAAAATTTCGGGGGGGGGCGGGGGTTCAAACCGGGTAACCCCCCCCTGGATACGGCCTTGCTGGGTGAAGGTATTCTAGATCTCTTTAACCCTAAAAATACGTCATTAAGGTCTCTAGGGACAGAGTTGTGAATTGAAATCTGCAGTACTTATTATGTATTTTTTTCTACTGTATTCTGTTTTTATGTTTTTGTTGTTTTAATAAATTTTCTCTCTCTTTCTCTCTAATCCGCAAGTAAGTGAAGTTATTTTCCAACACATTTTAAAAATTTTGCTCAACGATTTCTAACAAGTCCAAAAATAGAAGAAGAAGAGGTCCCTCATTCAAACTTGTGACCCAAACAAGTCACTAGGATATTTTCTCTGGAGTCAGGAGTCAGTTGTGGCTCATTAACGTGTACTATACACTATATGTGTGTATTGTCTTTATTATGGTATAACGCATGGACTCAATTTGTATTGCAAGAAATAAATCAATTTAATTTCTGATAATTTTTGAACAACGTTAAATAAACGTTATTGGCAACAAATTGATCATCGTATTGAATATAAAAATCAATAAGTCGATCATGAAATTCAAAACAAGCCGGGAGTTACATTCAACACCAAAATTGAATTGCCCTCGATTGCAATATTATTGGAAAACAGTATTAAAATTCAATGGAAAATTTTCAGAAAAAGTTTCTGATAAATAGTCGGAAAAACATCGCTCTTAGAGAATATACAAACACGAATACTCGGAAAAGTTCAACAATAAATCCAATACCTTATAACGACAGATAGCGGAATAATAAAGTACTGTTGAACATAGTCTGAACTAAAATCCAGGGATTTTTTTAGAAAAAACTTCATCAAACTTAAAGATTTAAATTTAAAGAATTATAATTCCTTGGAATAGTAACGATTAAAAAACAAAGTGAATATTATAACAAAAAAATCAATTATGAATAAATGACTAAACTGAATTATGAATAAATGACAAAAATGACTGAACTGAATTATGAGTAAACGACTAAACTGAAGAAAAAAACAGTGATAATTATAAAAAAAAACATTCAATTATGAATAAATGACTAAACTGATGACTAACTAAAACTAAAACATTCAAATGAACAATGACTTCAATTTCAGGCATCGTCAATTGAGAAAGACGTCGGGCAAACAGCAGTCCCTTTCCTAGACGCACAGGCAGTCATCCCTCAACCACCAATGTGGATCACGGGTATCGCACTTGTCCACAAAGGAAACCCCGGCTACGGTGGATACGTGGCTTTCAAAGTTGCCACTTACAATATGACAGACCACATACTGGTCCCAAATTCTAAAACTGTTTCCGACTCAGAAAAAGAAATGAATACAGTCTGATATTATATTTTATTTCTGTGATTATAATAAATTAAGGGAATATTTCTATATTTCAATGTTTGATAATTCGATGTTCTTTGTCCAAAGGGCTTGAAGTTTTAGCCATCGCATAAGACCTTAATTTTCCCGGTTCACAAACAATTGCACTCCTCTTTTTTTTTGGGGGGGGGGGGGCTCCTTCTAAGAATACATCGAAATTTGTTGTCCAAAGAGTATCAAGTTTAACCATCGTAGAGGACTATAACTTTCCCAATTCTCAAATCATTATAATGCTCTTTTTTTTGGGGGGGGGATCTCAGAAACAGACCCCCGACTCAGAAACAGCAATGAATACAGTCTGTTATTTTATTTTATTTCTCATTATAATAAATTAAACAATAATTCCACTATTCCGACTATTAAAACATGGAAGCATAACTTATCCAGTTCCCAAAGTGAAGTGTTCAGGAGTATTTAGAATTTTTTTTTTCGATAAAGTTGGTACACTAGTGGATTTTTTTTTTTTTTTAAACAGAGTTTTTTTGTTTTTTTTTAAGAGAATTACCTGTGCTAAATAGTAAAGGTAATCTAATGCTAGAAGAATAGCTAAGGATGTTCTAAACCAGCCAATAAGCAGCAATGTTTCAATTTATAGTAAATGATTAAAATATTTGATTTTTTTAATTGATAGAGGAGATAGAGGTTAGATAGAGGTTTATAGAGGTTAGATAGAGGATTGATAGAGGTTAGAGGAGCTCGACGGGATTTTGTATTTACTCTTCAACTAAATTATAAATTTATCCAATATTAAAGTTTCAATGTGCAAAAAATGTGGATTCCCACATAAAAATACAACCACCCCCTTCCCCCCAAAGGACATATGTTTATTCCAAGTTAGGCTGCCTTTTATCCAGATTAATTAAAAAAAAACAGAATATAATTTGTACTTTACTGAAAAAAATTCAAATGAATTTACTGAAAAAAATCTGCATTGTCAATTTAATATACATATACCGATATTTATTCCTTAAAATCTTAATCGGTTTTGATTTCTTTAAGTTGTAAAAGTGAAAACATTTAAAAGAATTTTTTTAAATAAAATACCAATTATATTACGGCTTTTATAAAGCATGGAGCTTAGAGCCCTACTCAAGTTAATTTCTGCTCATTTTGAGTTTGACTCTTATTTATTTTAATTTCTGTTTGTTTTCGTTTAATTTATTTATTGATACTGATTTGTGGTAGTTGTATTCTTGGTAGATTATTTGATTTTATTTTTGCTAATTTTTGGTTTAATGGAGTTCTTTACTTTTTAAAAAATCTTATTTTGTTGAGAAAGTTTTTTTAATTAATTTCTGTTTGTTTTATATAGTCTTTTTCAGGGAGAAAGACTGAGCCTCTTCTAATGTTAAACAACCGTCCTTAAATACCACCTGGGCATAGCTAACAATCCTTGCCCCTAATCTCTGGGGATTGTTCAACCTCAAAGGCCTTGTTATATGATATTTAGACCATTTTGAATAGAATAGCTATCTCAAAATTTATATTAGATGCGTTTGGGGACAATACGACGTGTGTGTGTGTGGGGGGGGGGGTAGCTGCCCTCCGTTCCCTTTGAATCTTAAAAAGAACACTAAAGCGTCTGATTACCAATCCAATGAGCCCCTTCCGAAGTTTATATGACCATGCTTTCTATGAAAACCTTGTATATCCCCAGGGCATAACTTACAACCCTTACCCTGAGGGCTGGTTTTTTTTTTTATCCTCAAAGACATAATTTCCAGACCGTTCTGATACGCTGAACAAAATGGCTATCTCAAACTTTTGATGATAAAATAAAAGTTCAAAATAGGGATAAAATCCTTTTTAATAGACAGTGTATAATAAATTTCACAAAAAACACCAGATATTTCAGTCACATATACAGTGACCGTCATCAGTAGTAAAACTCTTTACTTTTTTTTCCCCTTTTTCTGACAGATTCAGGAATCATACTGACAGATTCAGGAATCATAGGCAGCGCTAGCGCGCTGCCTAAGTAAAGAACGATGTGGCCACAATGTGTTGTTTTTTTGTTTTTTCTCCATACCCGGGCACTTCGTATCGAAAGAGTCGTGACCGTCATCAGTAGTTCCTATTTAATTTTTTTTTAATCCTATCCTTGATTATTCCTGTCTTTTTCTATCTTTATTTTCCTAATTATATATTTTATTCTAACCTTTAATTATTCCTATCTTTTCCCCTTTTTCTGTCTTTATAGTCCTGTTTCCCATTTATATTCCTATCTTTTTCTTTTTTTCCATTCTTATAAGTTATAATCCTATTTTCCTATTTATATTTTTTCCCATCTTCAATTATTCCTATCTTTTCCCTATTTTCCTCTTTTTCTATCTTTAAATTTCTATTTTCCTATTTATGTTCCTATTTTTATATTCCTATGTTTAACTATTCCTATTTATAATCCTATTTTTATATTTCAAACTTAAGTTATTCCTATCTCTATATTCATATCTTTTTTAATTTTTTCATTTTTTTCTATCTTGACATTCTTGTTTCCCTTTCTATATTCCTATCTTGATATCCTCTTTATATTTTTTTTTGTTCTTTTTTGACATCCATTTGGAGCATAGCAAAAAGCAGGTCATCTCTGAATGGGGTGGGAAAAATTCATTAGAAAAGATTTAAAGTGAAATGAAATTTCATGGAAGGAGGTAAAGAGAGAAGCTTTGAATAAATTAAGGCGGAAATGAAGCGTGTGAACCTGCGTTGGCCTTCGGCAGCTTGGTGCTGCAGTGAGCTGTTAGTAGGATAGTAGTAAAAGCAGCTATACTGTCAACCCGTTTCTGAGAGGTTGAGAGGAGCTTGGGTCCCTCCACAATAAATTCCTATTTTTTTAGTATGGCTGATAGGGAGCTCGTCTCTTTATGGCCTATTAACGACAGTACTATTGTTATAATAATAATAATACTCTTCACAGTAATTAAATGAACTGATGATGATAATGACAATAACGGTCTCTTAGGTCCTACCCAAGTTAAGAAAGAACTATGAATCAATCATTCTGATGGTTCATATATTTATTAACGCCATCTATAATATTTTTTCTAAATCAAACGAACTGAATAGAGGGTACTCAGGCTCAAATGCAAAAATTTCAAAAATTCTAAACGTCATTTGTTTGGTGTCTAGCGCATTTTGGCGCTTTTTTGAGTTGATTGCGCATTGAATTTTTCAAATTGGCGCATTGCGCCAATTTTACGCATGTTAAAAAAATTCGCACGCAAAGTCGGCGCATTTTGCCTTCGAAATAACAATGACAAAACTCAAACATTTTAAAGTCTAGTGTTTACTGACAACTTTTACTGACAGATTCAGGAATCATAGGCAGCGCTAGCGCGCTTCCTAAGTAAAGAACGATGTGGCCACAATGTGTTGTTTTTTTGTTTTTTCTCCATACCCGGGCACTTCGTATCGAAGGAGTCGTGACCGTCATCAGTAGTTCCTATTTAATTTTTTTTTTTTTTTGAGTTTTACTACTGATGACGGTCACTATATATGTGACCGAAATATCTGGTATTTTTTTGTGAAATTTATTATACACTGTCTATTAAAAAGGATTTTATCCCTATTTTGAACTTTTATTTTATCGCCATGGAAAGGCAGTGTGGTCTCCGGAATTATCTACGTCAAACTTTTGATTGGAAGTGCTTGGGAAAATTATGCGCGTGGGGGGAGGGGGGGTGTTAGGGGGTTTGCCCTTCGATCACTTTCTACCAAAAAAAAAAAGGTACAAGTCTTCTCAATTTCCAATCAAATGAGCCCTTTTTGAAGCTTCTACGACACAACTTTCTATAAAAACCTTATATGCCCCAAGGGCACAACTTTTTTATCTGGAAATCAAGTACGCTGAACAAAATGGCTATCTCAAACAAGATTGAAGCACACTTTTTGTACAGACTACTGATAGAATTACGGTCAGCCACCCGGGTACCCAAAACAATACGTAGGCAATTTCTCTGGAAAATATCTAGCTAATCTTCCTCCGTTTTTCGGAGCGCCCATCCTTCAGAACCATATTTGACCACTTTCATCACTGTACCTTCCAATATTCTAATCTTGGTTCGCAGACGTATCTTCATATTCTTCCAAACTTTTTACAACTGTGAAAAAACATACTGAGCCTTGGAAATTCTGCTTTTAAAATAGCACTTTGAACTCACAAAATCTCTAAAAGTTCATTCATTTTGCTCACACTTTCATCTCAACCAGGAAAGTTTTTCTTCCCTATTTGATTCCGTGTTCCCTCGTTGCCTTTCCTGTGCTCCTTAAGACAAAGTACATCAAAATTATCCATATAAATGGATACTGAAGACAACCCTGCTTAACTCTTGATTTAATACGAAACCAGCTACTAACCTCATTTCCTATCTTAACCACAGCAGTGTTATTCCCCTATATAGCACTAATCACTTTAATATGTTTATCTGGTATCAAACAGTTCGTGGTAACGAACTGTAAGTAAGGAGCGACCCGGCTCAATAGTAACTGAAACTCTAAAAAACGGAATTTTGATACCAGTAAATACGTCAAAAGAATCAGATTTTAATTTTGATTTCAAATATATAAGTTTCATAAAGTTTAATTTTACCCATCAAAAGTTACGCGCCTGAGAAAATTTGGCTGATTTTCGAAAAAAGGGGGAAAGACCCCCTAAAAGTCATTGAACCTTAATGAAATTCACACCATCATATTCAGCGTATCAGAGAATCCTACTGTAGAGGTTTCAAGCTCCTATCTACAAAAATGTGGAATTTTGCATTTTTTGCCAGAAGAAAGATCATGGGTGCGTGTTTATTTGTTTTTTTGTTGTTTTTTTCCCCAGGGGTAATCGTATTGACCCAGTGGTCCTAAAATACCGTAAGAGGGCTCATTGGAACGGAAATTCAAAGTTCTAGTTCCCTTTTTAAGCGGCCAAAACAAATGGAGGTCAACTAGGCCCCCTCCCACGCTCATTTTTTTCTCAAAGTCACCCAATAAAAATTTTGAGCTAGCCATTTTGTTCAGCATAGTCGAAAATCTAATAAATATGTCTTTTACGATGACTTAATCCGCCACAGTTCCCAGGGGAAGGGCTGAAAGTTATGAACTATGCCCATTGCTTACATATTGTATTGGTTATTGGAAAGTTGACAGACATTTTCAGGAAGAATTTTTGTCTGGCGGAGGGGGGGGGCTGGAGGAGGGTATTACTCGGGAGAAACGTTCCGTGGAGGATGTTTCTTTGGGGCAAGGGACCTTTCTATGAAGGGGGCGCCAGATTCCCAAGCATTATTTAAAAAACGATCAGAAATTAAATTTAAAAAAAACAGTTTTTTCAACCGAAAGTAAGAAGCAACATTAGAACTTAAAATGAACATAAATTATTAAGTATATAAGGGGGTTCTCCCCCAAGTCAATACGTTGCTCTTTACGCTACAGTATTTTTTAGTGCTTTTAAAAGAGCTATCTATTCTAATTAAACGGCCTTTGTGATTCAGAGGTTGGTTTATTAAAATTTTTTTTTTATTTTAACGCAAAGAGCGCGGTATTGAATAAGGTGAGAACCCAATCACATACGTAATAAAATATACTTATTAAAAAAAAAACAATAAAAAAAACAAGCAATGCATCTCAATTGTAATCGAAACCTTTAAAAACGGAATTTTGATGTCAAAAAATATATTAAAACAATGGGTACATAATGCTTACACGAAATATATAAATTTTGTTGAGTTTATTGTTGCTCATTAATTGTTCCAAGACCGAGAATATTTACCGGATTTTTAACAGAGGGGGAAACATCCCCTAAAAGTGAAAAATTTTTAATGTAAATCACACCGTCAAATTCAGCGTATCAGAAAACCCTATAACATAGGTTTCAAGCTCATGTCTGCAAAAATCTGCAACTGTGTATTTTTTGCAAGAAGAAAAATATACGAATATAGAAGGTCGTTACGTAAGTTAATTTGTAAATTACGTCAGAACCAAATTTAGAGACAGCCATTTAGCAAAAGAAAAGTAAATTTTTTATGCAAATTTTGTTAACTTATTCAATGCCGGCGAGCCAAAATAAAAGCTGCATTAACTAAAAACCGATCAGAAATTAAATAAAAAAAAACAAGTTTTTTAAACTGAAAGTAAGGAGCGACATTAAAACTTAAAACGAACAGAAATTATTCCGTATATGAAAGGGGCTGTGCCCTCCTCAACGCCTCGCTCTTTACGCTAAAGTTTTTATTGTTTAAAAAAAGAGTTGTGAGAAAGTCAAACTTTAGCGTGAAGAGCGAGGCGTTGAGGAGGGCACAGCCCCTTTCATATACGGAATAATTTCTGTTCGTTTTAAGTTTTAATGTCGCTCCTTACTTTCAGTTTAAAAAACTTGTTTTTTTATTTAATACAATACAAGGATAAGACCTTCGCTAAAGCTCTTCTATCAGCCTTATATTTGTTTCTGTATATTCCTGTTTATATTTCTTTGTATTCCTATTTAATTTTTTTTTAAATCCTATCCTTGATTATTCCTGTCTTTTTCTATCTTTATTTTCCTAATTATATATTTTATTCTAACCTTTAATTATTCCTATCTTTTCCCCTCTTTCTGTCTTTATAGTCCTGTTTCCCATTTATATTCCTATCTTTTCTTCTTTTTCCATTCTTATAAGTTATATTCCTATTTTCCTATTTATATTTTTTCCCATCTTAAATTATTCCTATCTTTTCTCTATTTTCCTCTTTTTCTATCTTTAAATTTCTATTTTCCTATTTTATATTCCTATGTTTAACTATTCCTATTTATAATCCTATTTTTATATTCCAAACTTTAGTTATTCCTATCTCTATATTCATATCTTTTTTTATTTTTTCATTTTTTTTTCTATCTTGACATTCTTGTTTCCCTTTCTATATTCCTATCTTGATATCCTCTTTATATTTTTTTGTTCTTTTTTGACATCCATTTGGAGCATAGCAAAAAGCAGGTCATCTCTGAATGGGGTGCGAAAAATTCATTAGAAAAGATTTAAAGTGAAATGAAATTTCATGGAAGGAGGTAAAGAGAGAAGCTTTGAATAAATTAAGGCGGAAATGGAGCGTGTGAACCTGCGTTGGCCTTCGGCAGCTTGGTGCTGCATTGAGCTGTTATTAGGATAGTAGTAAAGCAGCTATACTGTCAACCCGTTTCTGAGAGGTTGAGAGGAGCTTGGGTCCCTCCACAATAAATTCCTATTTTTTTAGTATGGCTGATAGGGAGCTCGTCTCTTTATGGCCTATTAACGACAGTACTATTGTTATAATAATAATAATACTCTTCACAGTAATTAAATGAACTGATGGTGATAAGGACAATAACAGTCTCTTAGGTCCTACCCAAGTTAAGAAAGAACTATGAATCAATCATTCTGATGGTTCATATATTTATTAACGCCATCTATAATACTTTTTCTAAATCAAACGAACTGAATAGATGGTACTCAGGCGCAAATGCAAAAAATTGCAAAAATTCTAAAAGTCATTTGTTTTTGTGTCTAGCATAGTTGCCAGGTGGCGTGCATTAGCGCCATTTTGGCGCTTTTTTGAGTTGATTGCGCATTGAATTTTTCAAATTAGCGCATTGCGCCAATTTTGCGCATGTTAAAAAAATTCGCGCGCAAAGTGGGCGCATTTTGCCTTCGCAATAACAATGAAAAAACTCAAAAATTTTAAAGTCCAGTGTTTACTGACAACTTATACTGACAGATTAAGGAATCATAGGCAGCGCTAGCGCGCTGCCTAAGTAAAGAACGATGTGGGCACAATGTGTTGTTTTTTTGTTTTTTCTTCATACCCGGGCACTTCATATCGAAGGAGTCGTCGCAGAAACTTCAAAAAGGGCTCATTCGATTGGAAATTGGAGTGGCTAGTGCCCTTTAAGTCGAAAGTAATCGAAAGTGATTGGAGGGCAACCCCCCCCCCCCTCCACGCCCATCATTCCCCCAAACACATCCAATCAAAATTTTGAGATAGCCATTTTGTTCAGTGTAATTGATTTCCAGATAGAAAATATGTTTTTGAGGAGGACACTCCCCCACAACCCTCAGGGCAAGGGTTTTAAGTTATGCCTAAGGGGCATATAAGGTTTTTATAGAAGGCGTTGTCGTAGAAATTTCAAAACAGGCTAATTCGATTGGAAATTCAAAGCTCTAGTACCCTTTTTAATAGTCGAAAGTGATTGCAGGGCAACTAGCCCCCCCCATGCCCATCATTCCTCCAAACACATCCAATAAAAATTTTGAGATAGCCATTTTGTTCAGCATAGTTGATTTCCAGATAGAAAATTTGTTTTTGAAGAAGACACTCCCCCATAACCCTCAGGGCAAGGGTTTTAAGTTATGCCCTGGGGGCATATAAGGTTTTTATAGAAGGCGTTGTCGTAGATACTTCAAACCAGGATCATTCAATGGAAAATTCAAAGGGCTAGTACCCTTTTTAATAGTCGAAAGTGATTTGAGTGCAACTAGCCCCCCCCCCCCTCACGCCCTTCATTCCCCCAAACACATCCAATCAAAATTTTGAGATAGCCATTTTGTTCAGCGTAGTTGATTTCCAGATATAAAATAAGTTTTTGACAAGGACACTCCCTCATCTCCCTCAGGGCAAGGTTATGCCCTGGTGGTATATAAGGTTTTTAAAGAAGGCGTTGTCTTCAATGTATATAAGGTCTTCAATAAAAGCTCATTCGACTTGAAATTCAAAGGGCTAGTGTCCTTTTTAATAGTTGAAAGTTATTGGAGGGCAACTACTCGAAAGAAGCCTCATTTCACCCGCAGAGTTTGGATTTCATAGGCAGCGCGCTAGCGTTGCCTAAGTAAAGAACAATGTGGGCACAATGTGTTTTTTTTTTTTTCTCCATACGTTTTTATAGAAGGCTTAGTCGTAGAAACTTCAAAAAAAGACTCATTCGATTGGAAATTCAAAGGGCTAGTGCACTTTTTAATAGTCAAAAGTGATTGGAGGGCAACTATCCCCCCCCCCCCCTACGCCCATCATTCCCCCAAACACATCCAATCAAAATTTTGATATTGCCATTTTGTTCAGCGTAGTTGATTTTCAGATAGAAAATATCTTTTTGAGGAGGACACTCCCCCACAACCCTTGGGGCAAGGGTTTAAAGTTATACCCTGGGGGCATATAAGGTTTTTATAAACGGCGTTGTCGTAGAAACTTCAAAAAAGGCTCATTCGATTGGCAAGGATTTAGGGTGTAGGGAAACTTCCCTACAACCCTCGGGGCAAGGGTTTTAAGTTATGCCCTGGGGGTATATAAGATTTTTATAGACGGCGTTGTCGTATAAACTTCAATATAGGCTTATTCGATTGGAAATTCAAACGGCTAGTACCCTTTTCTGATAGTCGAAAGTTACTTGTCGGCACCTAGCCCCCCCCCCCCCCTCACGCCCTTAAGTTCCCAAAATACCTACACTCAAAATTTTGAAAGACCCAGATTGTACAGAGTACTTGATTTACATTTAGATCATATGTTTTCGATTAGGACACTCCACAAAAGCCTACAGGACATGGGTTTTAATTTATAACCTGGGGCATATAAGCTTTTTATAGAAGGCGTTGTCGTAGAAACTTTAAAACATGCTCATTTGATTGGAAATTCAAAGGGTTAGTACCCTTTTTAATAGTCTAAAGTGATTGGATGGCAACTCGCCCCCCCCCCACGCCCATCATTCCTCCAAACACATCCAATCAAAATTTTTAGATAGCTATTTCGTTCAGCGTAGTTGATTTCCAGATAGAAAATATGTTTTTGATGAGGACACTCCCTCACAACCCCCATGGCAAGGGTTTTAAGCTATGCCCTGGGGGAATATAAGGTTTTTATAGAAGGCGTTGTCGTAGAAACTTCAAAACAGGCTCATTCGATTGGAAATTAAAAGGGCTAGTACCCTTTTTAATAGTCTAAATTGATTTGATTGCAATTAGCCCCCCCCCCCCCCTCACGCCCTTCATTCCCCCAAACACATCCACAATGTGTCTTTTTTTTTTCATACCCGGGCACTTCGTATCGAAGAAGTTGTCGTAAAAAACTTCGAAAAGAGCTCATTCAATTGAAAAATGCAGTGGCTTGTGCCCTTTTTAATATTCGAAAGGGATTGGAAGGCAACTAACACCCCTTCCGCGCCCGCCATTTCCCGAAACACATCTAATCAAAATTTTGAGATAGCCATTTTGTTCAGCGTAGTTAATTTCCAGATAGAAAATATGTTTTGAGGAGGACACTCCCCCACATCCCTCAGGGGAAGGTTTTTAAGTTATGCCCTGGGGGTAAATAAGGTTTCTAAAGAAGGTGTTGTCGCAGAAACTTCAAAACAGGCTCATTCGACTGGAAATTCAAAGGGCTAGTGCCCTTTTTAATAGTCAAAAGTTATTGGAGGGCAACTAGTCCCCCCCCACACCCATCATTCCCCTAAACAAATCCAATAAAAATCTTGAGAAAGCCATTTTGTTCAGGGTAGTTGATTTCCAGATAGAAAACATAATTTTAAGGAGGACACCCACCCACAACCTTCAGGGCAAGGACTATAAGTTATTCCCTGAGATTAGATAAGGTTTTTATAGAATTTGTGGTCATAAGAACTTCAAAAAGGGCTTTTCCAATCTGAGCTTCAATTGATTAATACCATTTTTAATAGTGAAAGGCGATTTGAATGCAAATAACCCCCCTCTCTCGTCCTTCTTTTCCCAAAACACGTCCAATAAGAATTTTTAGATAGCCATCCAATTTAGCGAAGGTGATAGATTCGTACCTTCGGTCTTTAAGCATGAAAACCCCTCCCCCTACAGCCGTCAGGACAAGGGTGTTAAGTTATGCCCTGAGGGCATATGAAGCTTTCATTGAAAGCGTTGTCGCAGAAACTTCAAAAGGGCTCATTCAATTGGAAATTGAAAGGGCTAGTGCCTTTTTTAATATTTGAAATGGATTGGATAGCGAGTAACGCCAATCACGCCCACCATTTTCCAAAAAATATCCAATCAAAATTTTGAGATATTCATTTTGTTCAACGTAGTTGAAAGTTCTGGAAATTAGGTCTTTTAGGATGATAAACCCCTCAGAGCCCTCAGTGCAAGGGTTGTAATATAAGGTTTATATAGAAAGTTGTTGTATATGATTTATAGAATAGATTTTAGTCTTCCTCAAATCCAATTTTTATATGCTTAAAAACTAAATGTTGACTTAAGATTAAATCAAAATGCACTGTGATAATGCTAATTCCCAATAAGGCATCTCAGCAGTATCCCAAGAACGACTGAGGGTATTATGTTCAAACGTTCGGGGCTTCTACTGCGCTTAAGATTTAACTAAACCCAAATAGCGTAAGTGTATCCAACCTATCAAAGAAAGTAAACATATCTTTTTGCAAATGGTATCAAGTTTTCCATTACAGGTCAACTAGAGGAGTTATGAAACTAAATTAAACATTACTATTTGTGTCCAGATTTTTAAAAGGGTGTATGCTGTTAAAAATTGCTGAAAACTTTTCTCCGGCATAGAAATAGCAGGCCAAGCTATGCAGTCTTAAAAAACGAAAAGATTTGAAGTATTATTTTCTTTTTCCCTGAAAAGACTTTGTCAATATAAAACGAACAGAAATTAATTTAAAAAACTTTTTTCACAAAATAAGTTTTTCAAAGAGAAGTAAAGAACTCCATTAAACAAAAAATGAGCAAAACTAAAATCAAATAATCAAAAAAGCGTGAAACTACCGCAAATAAGCATTGATAAATAAATAAAACCCGAAACGAACAGAAATTACAATAAATAACCGATTCAGACTCAAAACGAGCAGAAATTAACTCAAGTTGGGCTCAAAACCCCTATGGCTTCCCAAGGCCAGAACAAAATTTACACTTTACTGAAAAAAATACAAATGAATGTGCATTGTCAGTTTAATATACATATACTGATATTTAGTAATCAAAACGTTAATATTATTTGATTTATTAAAGTTATAAAAGTAAAAATATATATATATATATATATATATATATATATATATATATATATATATATATATATATATATATATATATATATATATATATATATATATATATATATATATATATATATATATATATATATATATATATATATATATATATATATATCAATTGAAAAGTAAACTCCCTGTCCGCGGTTCCAGCGATCAGAACAAGGAGCTGAAAATTTGATGCTCAAGGTGTAAATGAAAAGGGAGCGGATATGTTGTAAAGATCTATATATTGGCAGTCCCAGACATACTATTCTGTCAGCTGATTTGAACTTGTAAGTGCCTAATTGATACTGATAGAAGGATCACTCTCCAATTGAAGATTAAAGCTTCCAACTTTTGGGAGTTCGACCCCGGGCCCATTTTTCAGTCGTGTCAATTTAGGGAGATGGAGGGAGAATTTGCCTGAAAAACACTTTTTTTGGCTGGGGAAGGCGGGATTGATTCTCATTGAAAGATGCCTTTTTTTTGTATTTCCGTTGAAAAGATTACAAACTTGCCTCTCCTAGATTTAAAAAAATACATCTTACCCCTCCCCCCCCCCCCCCTTAAGTTTATAAATTGACGTCATTTCTGTTTTCTTCGTTAGACATGAAACGCCTTTGGTAATTATACAATAGTTAGCACTAGGGTATTTTGCAGAAAAAAAGTCGTTCACTGACCCTTTAGTAAAAATAAGTCAATATCTTCGCTCAAATGCAAAGCAGAAGTAAAGAAAAAAGAGAATAAATAAAGTAAACACAGTTAACATTTCTATTTAGCCTTTCAAAATTATCCTTATGGCAATTCTAGATGGCGTCGGTTATTTCCTTTCCTACAAGTAAACTTATGACTTCTTATCAGCGTTGAATAAGTAAACCATAAATCTATATGTCCTGAAAAATTCATAAATTTATCAGCAGAATTATAGAAAAACAATTGAACTCGAACGGGATGCATCATAAACATCAAAACATGTTCATTTAGATGGGTTCCATAAAATAATCTGAAAACGATTGTCCCCAAGCAAAATTAAATCATAAAATATTTAAACTTATTTAGCTAATCTGTTATAACAGATTTATACATTTTTCGCATCAAAAATCAAAATCACAAGCTCAAGGATTGCTATTCAGGTTTCTAAAAGAAACATATTCTGAACTTGTCATCGAAAATTTAGTATCCTAGCAGCAAACAATATATATTTTTAAATAACAAGAAAAAATAAACAAGAAAGAGATACCTGAACTCTAAGTGGTTCTCAGCCTGGAAATGAATCCGCCATAAGGAACAAATCAAACTTATTTAGATGGAATTCAAGGCTTGGCTTGGGAATATCGAAAATTTTTAAAAAACAAAAAAGAATAAGAAACAATAAAGAAAAAAATAAGAAAAACAATAAAAAACAAATAAGAAAAAGAAATAAGAAACAAGAATAAGAAACAATAAAGAAAAACAATAAAAAACAAAAAATAAGAAAAAGGAATAAGAAACAAGAATAAGAAACAATAAAGAAAAACAATAAGATAAACAATAAAAAACAAATAAGAAAAAGAAATAAGAAACAAGAATAAGAAACAATAAAGAAAAACAATAAGAAAAACAATAAAAAACAAACAAAAAAAGATACCTGAAGTCTTGGTGGTTCTTAACCTCAAAATGGATGCATAATAAGGCATCAAAATCAAACTCATTTAGATGAGATCTAATAAGCTAAATATGAAAATGTCTCGGAAAGAGATGCCTGAACTCTAATTGGATTTCAGTCTCGAAAAGCATGAATCATAAGAGCAAAATCGAACTTACTAATTTAGATGGAATCCAATTTTATAAATTTTAAAATTATCAAAAAAAAAAAAAAAAAAAGAAAAAAAAAAGATATACCCGATCTCTAACAGGATTACGGTATCAGGGCTACCATGAGGTCCCTAAAGTCCCGAAAGCTAGATAAGGTCCCTAAAATGACTCTCAAGTCGCTGTTTGCATGAGTCTTGAAATTAATGGTTCATAAGATCAAACTGAACTCACTCATTTAGATGGAATCAAATATGTTAAATTTATAAGTAATTCGAAATTCTAAAAAAAAAAGAAAAAAAAGGAATACCTGAACTCGGAGTGGATGTATCATAAGTAGCTGCATAAACCTTGGCTCCGGTAACAGATCAGACAACGAAGCCCCTTGATATTTTAACGCTTGGCACATAAAAGCGGCTATATTTCGATGTAATGGTATGTGAAACGTTAGTTGGTATGGATCAAGCTGAAATAATAGGACAATATTTGTATGTTTCACCGAAAGTTAAAAAGAGAGAAGAAAACAAGGGCATCGGTACTAGAAAATGAAGGGAGGGAGAGGAGTTTTTTCATAAAAAAAAAAAAAATACATCGAACGGTATTTTTTAAATCTAGGGGAAGGGCAGTTTTTTTCGGTTTTCACTAATGAAATTACTAAAACTAGAATATTTTTCAAATATAGAGGGGGACACCCCCCCCCCCCAGAGAGAGAGAAGAGAGAGAAATACTCCCTTAATTTCTTTTCCAATGAATCAGTGAACTTCAGCTGCTATTGCAATTTTTTGTATTGTATCTCAATTTTAAACTATCTTTTCCCATATCTATATTTGCCCCCTTTATATATTCCTGTAAAATGTTATTCTTCGGCAAACTCCATAAGCTGAGCAACTTTTAACAGCAAAGATACACCAAAAAAGTAAGGAGAAAGCTAAGAGTGTATGTTTGCCTATGTCCTATACATCAAGAGAAAAAAAAAATAATTGCCTTATAGAGAACGAGAAAGAAAGCGAGACAAAAAGACAATATAGTGTGTTGGTGATTATAGAAACACATACCTCGACAAGATGATTGAAAATTTTGTACATAAACTCCAATCCCCTGATAATATGAACTTTTCAAAAAAGCAACACTTTTGTAAAGAAAAAGAAAGCGGAAAATCCGAATTTCGATGACGTACATTTTATTGCTTAATAAAAAACAGCAATGTCAGCTTTAAAAAATGTACAACTTGGAGCTACTCTCCAGTTGAATGATGAAAGTGGTTAAATTTACAGGTTTTTAACACGATCACGGAGTTTGTGCAAGTTTCCAATATAGCTAACAAAAAATAATATGTAATTCGAAAAACCTGTTAGATCATTTAGTTTTGTGAAAATCATGGTTTAGTTTTTGTTGTTTTTTTTTTGTTTTTTATTCTGTTGATGATGTGATTTAATTGAATGAGCCGATAAGAAGTCATTTAACTTCCTAGCACTGGCTCTGGTTAATTTAGTTGATTTTTTTTTTTTTTTTTTTTTTTTTTTTTTTTTGTAAACTGATGAAAACAAAGGAATTTACCAATATAAAATAAATAAATACAACTCACGTTATCCGGATCCGTAAAACCAACCGCATCAAACCAAGTCCTTACAGAGGAGAAACAATGATCCAGAAGGCGTCTTGTATGTGACAGTGTTTCACCGTCTTTTAAATGAAGGGCCAAAGCCCACATCGCACAAGCACTAGCTTCTAACTCTCCCGAAAATGCGGCATAATATGTGTTCGGCTCAAATTCAACGTGATTTCCAAGCTCACGAACGTTAACATTCATACCTTTAACCAAGGAGTAAGAAATTAGCGAGTGGAAATCAGCGAAAAAAATACGCTGATCAGGACTATTGGTAGCAAAAACTGAATAAAATCGCTTCACGGACACTATTTTTCTTAACATTTTAAAGACAGCAGTTGAGCTACTCAAATGGAAGTTTCAGGGACTTTCAAAGATCAATATTTGAGCTGACTGAAAATTTGATAGCATATATTTAAAGAGCAATTGTGCACCCTAAGTTCAGACGGACTAGTAATACGATCTCTGACCCAGTGACAACAGTGCATAGTTCATATTATAGATTTGAAAACAGTGACATCTGAAATAATTGTTGGTGCGCATTGCCTTGCAGAAAAGATTTATTATTAGAAAAGTATTTATTAGAAAAGTTTTATTATTAGAAATATTTGCTTCAAAAGGGAACAATTTAACATTCATGTAAAAGCAGGACGAGCAATCAACATTTTAATCCGTCCTGGCTAAGTGGTTGGCGCGCTGGGTTGATAATCCTTTGTCCGAGGGGCACGGGTTCAATTCCTGACTTGGCCAGTTATTTGGTTCGGGATAGGGGTCAGTGGCCTGACTCTGTAAGCTTAGCCAAAGTAGACCCAGCTCTATATATATAAAAAAAACAATATTTTAACTTTGTTTGATTCTCTTATAATAGCATATTGAACTCATTTTAATAATATACTACCCCTGCATCCCTGTTTTTCAAACATAAATTACAAACAGAAAAAAGCCTACGGCTTTCTCTTAGTTTGTCTTAGTTTGAATAGTAAGAGACGAACTTCAGAGAATCAAGTAGCTAACAAAGTCAAGGCCCCATACCGATGATAATACTGCCACTAAGCTAAGGCTACTACTATCAATTAATATTTCAGTTAATATGAACAAGTGTTCATTCTGTATTATAGCTTTAAATGAAAAAAAAAATATATTTTATGGGCTAGAGTTCATTCCTTATTATTTATTTTAAGATGCTTTTAAGTTCAATTCAAAAAATTGGACTATTGTTGCTAAACGCCATCTATAATATTTTTTCTAAATCAAATAGGTTAAATAGATGGTACTCAAACTCAAACTAAGATTTCAGAAACTTTTTTTCAGCATTGACAAAGCATGTTTTTCACTATCCTGCCCATTTGTGTTGGGAGGCTAAACAGTTTCAGGGGAGGCTAAAACCATCTCGAACGATAGAGACTTAACAAAACGGAAATACAAAATTAGAGAAATAAATGTTTTTGTTTTGGTTTTTCTGACCTGTTCTGGCTGTGAAGACAGCAGAATACAGTGGCGTCAACCCAGGTAGAGGACGTTTAACCCTCCCCCTTCATTATTTTGGAAAACTTTTTTGTGGGGTATTTTCATTGCAAAATGCTGTTTCTGGTATTGTCACTGAGCAATAAAATAAATGACAAATTGCAGCCCAAAAAAAATGTAAATTGCAGATTATGAAAAGTACATTTTACCTCCTCTCCCGTAACCTTTAGTTTTGTTGAACTGACACCAGTGCATCAATTCACCCATTTTGAAGGAAAATCCGATATTTAAATTTAAATTTCATTTAAAAATAAGCTGTTTTAAAATTCTGTTTAAAAACAAATCCTCCACAACGACGAATTAAACCAAGGCATTCCGTGGAAATTAACATGAGTAGGACTGACATCCCCCATACTTTCTCAAGACAAGGACATGATTTGCTCTTTACTAAAAAAAAACAGACACAAATGAATGTGCATTGTCAGTTTAATATGAATATGCTGATATTTATTCCTTAAAGATTTGATGTTTTTGATTCATTAAAGTTAAAAAAGTTAAAACATTTTTAAAAGCCCTACTCATGTTAATTTCTTCTTGCTTTGAGTTTCACTCGGTTATTTACTGTAATTTCTGATCGTTTTTGGTTTTCATTTACGGTTTTTGTTTTCGTTTCACGGTTTTTGGTTTCCTTTTCATTTACGTTTTTGGTTTTCATATTGACGGTGATTTGCACTAGTTTTACGCTTGGTAGATTATTTGATTTTATTTCTGCCTTTTTGTTTTATATAATTTTTTAATTTCTTAGAAAAGCTTATTTTGTGGAAAGTTTATGAAATTAATTGTCTTTCGTTTCTTATTGACAGTTTTTCTTCATGGAAGTAGAAAATAATATTTTATATCTTTTCGTTTTTTCTGTAAATATCCATTGCTTGGCTTGCTATTTGTATGTTGGAGAAACCTTTTCAACAATTTTTAACCAAATACAGCTTTAAAAAAATCTTGACAGAAATAATATGTTTAATTTAGTTTTATACCTCCTCTAGTTGACCTGAAAAATAAAACTGAATACCATTCGCAAACAATTCTGTCTATGTTGTTTAACAACCTGGATACACTTACACTCTTTTGAATAGTTAAATACTAAGAGCAGGAATAGTAATAGTAGTAGCCCTGAAAGTTTCAACTTAACACCCTCTGCCGTTCTTGGGATATTGCCAGGGGTGTAGCTCCAGCGTTTTTATTGGGGGGGGGGGGTAAGAGGGGTCCACATCCGGAGGGTCAAGGGACATGGGTTATATAATAATTTTTGTCGCTAAAAAATTATTAGGGAACAGCTGCCCCCTTGCCCCCCCCCCCCGAAACGACGCCCCTGGATATTGCTGAGATGTCTTATTGGCAACCAGCATTCACAAAGTGCCTTTGATTTATTTCAAGGCAACATTTAGTTTTAAAGCATAATAAGGAAATTATATAACTATAGGGGGGGGGGGGTTGAAAGAGCCAAAATATATAGAGACACAGTTACTGGCCCTTCAAACTATGCTGAACAAAATGGTTGTCTAAAATTTTTTATTGGAAGTATTAGGAAATCTATGGGCTAAGGAAAAGGGCTGCTTACCCTGCAATTACTTTTGATTCCTAAAAAGGGCACTATAAGTTTTATTTCACAATCAAATCCTTTAAAGTTTCAATGATATTGCTAGGTATGATAAAGCAGCACTGCCAATGATATAGCTTATAAAATAGTGTCATTAGTCGCAGTAACAGTAGAATTAGTATTAAAAGTATGCACATACTGTCTCCTCGCTAGTACAAAATCCCTCGCAATTTACCCTGAAAGGTTTCACTTAATAACGTAAGCCATTCTTGAGATATTGCTTTGTTACCCTTTTGAAAATTACATGCTCATAGTTTGTTTTGATTTACTACAACATCCGCCTAAATACTTCTTGAAAGCTTCACCTTAATACTCTTAGCTTCTGTAGTAGCAATAGTTGTTGTGGCGGTAATTGCATTAGTACCAGTATGCACACAACACCTTTGGTCTTAATCAACGTTCCCTTGAACACACAATCTTTCCTGAAGCATTGCCTGTACGTCCTCTTGACGGCCTGTGTTGGTATAGTGTTTCGATTTAGTTCAACACAGCTTCAATATTGCCGAGAGGGACATGCCCAAAACAATAAATTTGTCAAAATGAAAAATATGCTTTCTGTTGGTATATTGGCAATTCAATTTCGTTATTAAACAAAATAAATCCTCAAGCTTAGAAGCCTCAGACATTCAACACTATTATATTCCATTCTATTCTCTTTTTTTTTAAGATAAATTATAAACAGGAAACTTATTTTTCGTTCGCCATAAAAAATTCCGACTCATCTAAGACGGTTGCATTGTAACTGAACCATCGTGTAACTAAGCCCCGTGTAACTGGACCCTCGTACAGCCGAACCCTCATTTAACTGAACCCCCGTGCAACTCAACCACATTCAACTAAACCCTTATGTAGCTCAATTCTGTCCAACTGAACCCCGTGCAACCAAAAGAGAAAGAGCTGGAAACACTTACAAGCCTCCCCTTTTCTGTTTTGTTTCTCCAGTACTAGAAGGGCACTAGAACATCATAGGGAGCTATTTAAGGTCATTTGAAAGCTAATATTTACAGTTACGTGCTTTTTATAGAATCGTCATGACAACACCGTCATAAAATGCCTTATAGCGGCAAAATGCAGTTT
Organism: Artemia sp. Qi Xiang Cuo; assembly: GCF_049724085.1. NCBI lineage: Eukaryota > Metazoa > Arthropoda > Branchiopoda > Anostraca > Artemiidae > Artemia > Artemia sp. Qi Xiang Cuo. The sequence continues at coordinate 5,768,638 of NC_142794.1, read as the reverse complement.
TGGTGTAATTTGTGGAGTGTAAAGCGTTGAAACCATAAAAAAAATCAGTAATATTATTATGAGGGGAGTATGCACGAGAAGGGTCTTCGGGTTCCAGCCCCCCCCCCCCCCCACAATCCTAAATTATTTATAAAGAATTTATTTGTACTTCTTATTCCAACTATCAAGTAATATTTTTTACTTTAATTGTTGACCCCCTAACATAAACAATTTTGTCGCTCAGTACACGGTTAGATTTGATATTGACGAGCCCGGGAATGTACAAATCTTTTATTTTCTTTTTTTTTGCAAGTTACAGCCGTGGTTGTGTCACAATCTACCAGATCAACATTTGTCTATATCTGATCCCCGTGTCATTTTTTTTTTCTTTCGTTTGTCAGTGTAAATAGTATTCTCCTTCGCCTTGCCCACGAACAAAACGACATATATAGTGAATGGATTAAATTCACTATTATGATTAGGGCCCGATCTATATGGGTTTTTCGTGTCAGATACTAATATATCAGTATTGTACCGATACGATACCAATGTAGTTTGCCGATAAATTCCCCTCGGGAAAAAAAAAACTTGCCTAAAGTTTAAACGCTGCAATCTCTGCCCTTATTCATACTCAAATGATTCTCCCTGGTCTATTACTCACCAAAGAACGGCCTCAATAATACACTGTAGATTCCAAATAATGCAAAAAAGATTCAGAAAAACAGTTAAAACAAATAAAATTCAAGTTTGGACAGTAAAACAATTTTAAGCCGGTAAAATTATATTAAAACAAACACGCAAAAATCCGATTTAAAGAAGCGTAAGATATTTACTGAAATTGATTATTCAAAGCCCAAATTTTAATACCGGGAAACTGTATTTTAAGCATTCACATATTAATGTGAAAACTTTACTTTACATTCATATGATATGGTCTCTTAATAACGAATCCGTGCTAGGCAAACTGAATGCACGGGTGCAGCTAGGGTTTTAAGTTTAGAAGAGGTATTTATAGAATGTGTCAACAAAATCTTCCAGTATGCCGACAAATACGGACACATAAGCTAAATTCCCAAGGTAAACAGTTAAATTTTCCAAGGAGTCGGCATGCGGCACCGACACCTTGGAACCTCTGCTGCACTCTCTATCATGGTCAAACTTATCTGGTGGCTCCTCCCCCAGGGATGGGATAAGCAAAATTACGTGAGGAAATCTGGCGCCATCTTCTGGATAAGTTGTGCATAAAAAATCCGCCCGTATCCGATATTCGATAATGACACTGACCCCCATATCGGCCTGATAATATCAGTCAACCCTAATTTTGATCTGGTTCACGATTAATTTTTTTCAGGTTTTTTAATTTGAAATTATCATTTTTTTTACGTGAATAAGAATGTCATTAATATGAACCTTCTGTTGCAGATAAATAAAGATAAATTTATTGAAACGGCATTTATAATTTTATTCAATTTCATAAACCCTTTCAATTTTGGAGATATTTTCCCAGGTGAAATCAATCTTAAATAGTTGTGGGTTATCAGGTGTTTGGGATGAAGGGAAGGGGATAGGACTGGAAGTAGGAAATGTAGCAAAATTAGTAAAGGGTGTGCTAGAAGATCAGGAGATTCAGAAATGGCAGCGTGAAGTCGCAGCCTCGGCGTACCTCGGCGTTTACCGGCAATAGAAGGAGGTCCGGGGATATGATATTTTTTTTAAAGCGGGTTTAAATAGTGAAGAAACCAAGTGGTATATATCAGGGAAGGGTAATTTTCTAGCACTTGGAGAAAGGAGGAAATATTTAGGGAGGATAAGGGTAATGGACGGTCCTTACTCATACCCTATGTCTGGAGAAAATGGCGAGGATATGCTTCACTTCATGGCACTTTGTCCTGAATTACAGGATCTAAGGAAAGAATTATTTTTTGGTAACGTGGGGACAAGTGAGTGGTTGGTTTCAGTAATGGGATCAAAAAAATATGGGACAATAAGAATGATAGCAAAATAAATAAAATTGGTTATGTCACATAGAGATAGATTTTTGTAAAGGGGGTGGGGTGAGTGTTGAAATTATTGTTGTATGTGTGTAAGTTGTTTTCTTGTTTGTTATTTTTTGTAGGCATGGCCGTTGATAGATGTAACATACATTTATCTATGTATGTTAGTTTAATGGTATTGTGTGCTTTATTATGTTTTTGTTTTGTTTTGTAATTTTGCGTTGTTATTGTTATGTAGGCTACTATACTTTGCTATGAGTGTTATAATCATGTGCTATTATTTTGTGGGATTTTCCATTTTTTTTGCCATGGCCCAAAGCGACTTTTATTGCAAAAAATATATATCTATCTATCTATCTATTTAGAAAGAAGTGAAGGAGATGGCGAAAACTGATGTTGGTGTCGGGGAGAGTAAGTAATCTTAAAATCTTTCAAAATAATAAAGAACGCTAAATATCGTTATGTCGTTGTGATTGAAACTGTAACTCCACCTGAATCCGAATAAAATTGCAGTTTTTTTTTCGAATGTGCGCTGTTTTGAATTAAACTTGCCAAGGGGGCTGGGAGAGGTATCGATTATGATGAGCCAAACGGCTATCTTAGAATTTCATTCGGATGTCTTTTGGGGGAAAAGGAACAGGGGAAGCGAGCCAGTTGCCCTCCATTCTGTTTGGTCAATTAAAATGACACTTTGAAACGACACACATCAATGATCTTCCATCACAACAACAAAAAACTTGGGACTGTTCGAATTTTTCAATTTAAGTTTTAAAGATCTCATTTTAGTAAAGTCTGGAGGCGTTTACGAGTTTAATTTTGATATGTGTGATAGATAATTCTGCTGATGTAAGTGGTTAAATCTTATTGTGTAGAAAGCCTGTTGTACAAGTAAATTCCCTACGGGACCTTGGCTTCCATGTTGATTCTAGTCTTTTGGGGAAACATCATAGTGGTTACACTTATAAGAAATACCTTGCGCCAAGACATTATTTCAAAAGTAAAATCAGCTAATTACTTCACTATTCTTTTAAACGAGACAAAAAACAACGGTTCTGGAAACGAACAATCCGCGATCTTACTCCGCTACATATCAAAGGGAAAAGTAATGGAGCGACCAGCCGGCTACAATCGCACGCAAAAATTAGATGCCGAAAGTTTATACACCTCCACTTGTGAAAGTGTAGAAAGTCTGTGTATATTTGATGTTGTGTATTACCCAATATTATGACAACACATCCGTTATGAAAGCGAGTTTAACAGAGTTCTAGCAAAGCTTAGGGAGAAAGTGCCTCATGCAGTGTATGTTCAGGGCCCCCTGTCAACCCCACAACCCCTGTCACTTGATTTTGATTGACTCTCTAAAAACCATCGGCGAACTTTAGGAATTTTTTCCAATTGTGCAAAGTATTTACATATTTATTTCATGCAGCAACACTCGACATGAACTATTCGTGAAATACCATTGTATTAGCAGTAGTGTGTATGTGCACAGTCCGAAATACACATGGAATTACACAAGAATATACTATGCACAGTCCGAAACCTACATAGAAACTTACACCTGAGGGTGTGCACAGTTTCAAACTTACATGAAAACTTACATTGAATTGCGCAAGAAAAACCCATGGTCAAAAGTGTATACAATATGAACGGTACATTGGAATTACACAAGAACCCCACAAGAATATGCTCAAAAGTGTATAAGATTTGACGAACACATGAATATACAGTGCAAAGGTTTGACGAACACATTCAGGGATACATTCACACCTACAAGACCATACACAGTTTCAGGGATACAATCAGGGATACATTGAAATTGCAGTTGTTTTCAATACACACGAAAATATACATTGAAATTGCTGTTGTTTTCAATTACACATGAAAATATACATTGGAATTGGGCAAGAATAAAGTGAAATTATGTAACTATTCTAGTTTTTCTAAACCAGTATTGCCTATAACTTAATATATTCAAATATTTTTTGATAACTTGATCTGAGACCGCCATAGGACCATGTTATTCTGAGATCGTCATAGGATCATGTTATTCTGAGCATGTTATTTGCTTGCCTGTATAGCAATCTCCATGTTATTTGCTTATTTTTTTTTGTTATTAAAAAATTGGACACTATAATCAGAATTATTTGATTGACATTTAAAAAGGGGTAATGAGATTCGCAAATTGGACACTATGAACGATATTAATTAATGTTTTGAATAATAGGAGTGTGAATGATTCTAATTAGTGATCGGATTGTATGAAGGTGGAGAAAAAAAAGGATTACACTGATTAGCAGATAAGGTAATCCCTGAAGGGGTTGTTAACTCAGGTAATTTGTTATAAATTTGAAACATCATCAGTCTATGAAAATGGCTAACGACGATAGAATGACATTGTGACTTGACCTAGCTTTACCTTTCCGATGGGGTCTGTATAATACACAAGGGATGTTTGATAAGTATTGTCAATTTAAAATAGGATCTAACGTTCCCTTCGTTCCCCCATTTCTGAGGGCAGGGGAGGGAGGGAGTCACTTTTGGGAGGGAAAACCAAAAATACTCAGAATCAAAAATAAATGAGATCTGCCTCAAGGGGAAGGCTCAGAGGCCCTTCGTTCCCCCATTTCTGAGGGCGGGGCAGGGGGAGGAGGGAGTCGATTTTGGAGGGAAAACCAAAAATACTCAGAATAGAAAATAAATGAGATCTGCCTCAAGGGGAAGGCTCAGTGGCCCTTCGTTCCTCCATTTCTGAGGGCAGGGGAGGGGGGGGGTCAATTTTGGAGGGAAAACCAAAAATACTCAGACAAAAATATCAATATCAGTAACGATTCTATTTGAACTTTCTCCAAGTTGATCAAATTGATCTCATAAGGGTTCATGATAAAAAAAAATAGTTTGGGGCAAGAAAAAAAAACTAAAATAATGTCATGAAATCATTTTCAACACTCAGAGCAGGGGGACGTTGGGATTGAATCATAGAGAAATATCGAGTTTACTTAAAAAAAACTACCGCTACTCAGCATCTATAAATAAATGAAACCCAAACCGAAGAGAAATTACAATAAATAATCGAGACAAACTCAAAACGAGCAGAAATTAACATAAGTTGGGGGGAAAACCCCTATGCCTTCCCACGGCCAGTGGAGGGGGTTGGGGGTTAGGTGGGAGGATATTTCCATGGAGGGGGCTCTGGATTTCCCAGCATTATTTAAAAAGCTTCCTATCTTAATTAAACAAAAGTTTTGGATATTTTTGTCAGTTTGTAGTTTACGCACTAATATCAATATCAGTAACGATTCTATTTGAACTTTCTCCAAGTTTATAAAATTTATCTCAAAAGGGTTCATGATAAAAAAAATAATTTAGGGCAAGAAAAAAAAACTAAAATAATGTCGTGAAATCATTTTCAACACTCAGAATAGGGGGACGTTGGGATTGAATCATAGAGAAACATCGAGTTTACTTAAAAAAACTACCACTAATCAGCATCTATAAATAAATGAAACCCAAACCGAAAAGAAATTACAATAAATAATCGGAGTCAAACTCAAAACGAGCAGAAATTCAACATAAGTTGGGGGCAGAAACCCCTATGCCTTCCCAAGGCTAGTTTGGGGAGGTTGGGGGTTAGGTGGGAGGATCTTTCCATGAAGAGGTTTGGGGCTCTCGTTTTGCATTGTTCCACTAAGCATTCCGATATGCTCATTGAAATTGAAGGTTAAGGATATGTTTTTCTGTTTCTAGAGCACTTATCACTTCAGTAACGGTTATTTGACTTTACGGTGAATTGTCAAGATTGCATCATTTGAATCAGTGGTATCACGATCATTTGCTTGTGTCCAAAAACTGTTTAAAATAAATGTCGTGATTACTCATGTTTACAACAACTGCTAAAGTCGATGTAGCTTGT
>NC_142794.1:5721098-5762252 GCF_049724085.1 Artemia sp. Qi Xiang Cuo | reverse complement strand
TAGTGCTGTCGTTAATAGGCCATAAAGAGACGAGCTCCCTATCAGCCATACTCACAAAATAGGAATTTATTGTGGAGGGACCCAGGCTCCTCTCAACTTCTCAGAAACGAGTTGACAGTATAGCTGTTTTACTACCATCCTACTAACAGCTCACTGCAGCACCTAGCTGCCGAAGGCCAACGCAGGTGCGCACGCTCCATTTCCGCCTTAATTTATTCAAAGCTTCTCTCTTTACCTCCTTCCATGAAGTTTTATTTCACTTTAAATCTTTTCTAATGAATTTTTCCCACCCCATTCAGAGATGAACTGCTTTTTGCTATGCTCCAAATGGATGTAAAAAAGAACAAAAAAACATAAAGAGGATATCAAAATAGGAAAATAGAAAGGGAAACAAGAATGTCAAGATAGAAAAAAAATGAAAAAATAAAAAAAGATGAATATAGAGATAGGAATAACTAAAGATAGGGATATAAAAATAGGAATAGTTAAACATAGGAATATAAAAATAGGAACATACGTAGAAAATAGAAATTTAAAGATAGAAAAAGAGGAAAATAGGGAAAAGATAGGAATAATTAAAGATGGGAAAAAAATATAAATAGGAAAATAGGATTATAACTTATAAGGATAGAAAAAGAAGAAAAGATAGGAATATAAATGGGAAATAGGACTATAAAGACAGAAAAAGAGGAAAAGATGGGAATAATTAAAGGTTACAATAAAATATATAAATAGAAAAATAAAGATAGAAAAAGACAGAAATAATCAAGGATAGGAATAAAAAAAAGAAATATTAAATAGGAATACAAAGAAATATAAATAGGAACATAAAGAAACAAATATAAGGATGATAGAAGAGCTTTAGCGAAGGTCTTATCCTTGTATGGTATACCAGACAAATATATTAAAGTGATTAGTGCTATTTACGAGAATAACACTGCTGTGGTTAAGGTAGGAAATGAGGTTAGTAGCTGGTTTCGTATTAAATCAAAAGTTAAGCAGGGTTGTCTTCAGTATCCATTTATATGGATAATTTTGATGGACTTTGTCTTAAGGAGCACAGGAAAGGCAATGAGGGAACACGGAATCAAATAGGGAAGAGAACCTTTCCTGGATGAGATGAAAGTGTGAGCAAAATGAATGAACGTTTAGAGGTTTTGCGAGTTCAAAGTGCTATTTTAAAAGCAGAATTTCCAAGGCTCATGATGTTTTTTTACAGTTGTAAAAAGTTTGGAAGAATATGAAGATAAGTCTGCGAACCAAGATTAGAATATTGGAAGGTAGAGTGATGAAAGTGGTCAAATATGGTTCTGAAGGATGGGCGCTCCGAAAAACGGAGGAGGATTTGCTTGATGTTTTCCAGAAAAATTGCCTACGGATTGTTTTGGGTACCCGGGTGGCTGACCGTAATTCTGTCAGTAGGCTGTACAAAAAGTGTGGTTCAATCTTGTTTTCTAGGGCTATAATGAGAGAAAGGTTGAGATGGCTAGGGCACGTTTTGCGGATGAAGGTTGACAGATTGCCAAAGATTGTCCTTTTCGGCCAACTGTCTAGGGCTTAACGAAAAGCTGGTCGTCCGCGGTTGGGGTAAAGAGGGAAGCTTTGAACAGATTAGGATGGACGAGGAGCCTGCGCAGCTGTGTTGGCCTCAGGCGACTTGGTGCTGTGATGAGTTGTTAGTATTAGTAATGTAAAGATAGAAAAAGAAGAAAAGATAGGAATATAAAGATAGAAAAAGAGGGAAAATAGAAAAAGATAAGAAAAATTTAGCACTTTGCATTTTTGCTTGGGGCTTCTCTCGTTACATCATTCTCAGCCTCTGTCTTATGGGAAAGTGAAACTAATTCTGATTTTCTTTAATTTAAAATGGTACAAGAAAACGTCTGAGGAATATGAAAATGTCTATTGGCCGTGCAATATTTCTAAACTGAAAAAAAACATGTTTAGAGCTCAGGTAAAAAATGTGCAACTTTGCACTTTCTTGAAGGTCAATCTCCAATGTTTCGTATCATAGGCAGCGCAATAGCGCTGCCTAAGTAAAGAACGATGTTGGCACAATGTATTTTTTTCCAGACCAGGGCACTTCGTATCGAAAGAGTTGTCGTAGAAGCTCCGAAAAGGGCTCATTCAATTGGAAATTGGAATGGCCAGTGCCCTTTTCAATAGTCGAAAGTGATAGGAAGGCAACTAACACCCCATCCACGCCCACCATTTCCCCAACCCATCCAATCCAAATTTTGAGATAGCCATTTTGTTCAACGTAGGAGGGCAACTAACGCCCCTCTCACGCCCACCTTTTCCCCAAACACATCCAATTAAAGTTTTAGATAGCCATTTTGTTCAACGCAGTTGAAAATTCTGGAAGTTAGGTCGTTAAGGGTGATAAACCCCTCAGCGTCCTCAGGGCAAGGGCTTTTAGTTTGGCCCGGATGACATATAAGGTTTTTTATAGAAGACGATGTCGTAGAAACTTCAAGAAAGATTCATTTAATTTGAAATTGAAATGGCTAGTGCCCTTTTTAATAGTCGAAAATGATTGAAGGGCAACTAACCCCTCTCTCACGCCCACCATTTCCCCAAACACATCTAATCAAACTTTTGAGATAGCCATTTTGTTCAACGTAGTTGACGTTCTTTAAATTATGTATTTGAGGATGACACACCCCCCAGAGCCCCCAGGGCAAAGGTTGTAAGTTATGCCCTGGGGTTATATAATGTTTTTTATAGAAAGCGTTGTAAAAATTTCAAAAAGGGCTCATTTGATTGGAAATTTGAAGAGCTATTGCCCGTTTTGATAGTCAAAAGTATTCGGAGGGAGAATCCCCCCTACGCCCAATATTTCCCCAAACATTTCTGATCAACATTTTGATATGGCCATTGTAGTTGAAAGGTCTGGAAATTATGTCTTTGAGGATGACAATCCTCCCCCCCCCCATAGCCCTCAGGAAAAGAATCGCAAGTTGTGCCCTTGGGGCATATACGGTTTTTTTTTATAGAAAGTTTCGTCGTAGAAGCTTCAAAAAGGGCTCATTTGATTGGAAATTGAGAAGACTTGTACCTTTTTTTTGGTAGAAAGTGATCGAAGGGCAAATCCCCCCCCCACGCCCATAATTTCCCCAAACACTTCCAATCAAAATTATGAAATAGCCATTTTGTTCAGCGTATCAGAACGGTCTGAAAATTATATCTTTGAGGATAAGAAAAAAACAGCCCTCAGGATAAGGGTTTTAAGTTATGCCCGGGGATATACAAGGTTTTCATAGAAAGCATGGTCATATAAACTTCGGAGGGGGCTCATTGGATTGGTAATCAGACGCGCTAGTGATCTTTTTAAGAGCCAAAGTGATCGGAGGGCAGCTACCCCCCCCCCCACACACACACACACACACACACACGTCCTATTGTCCCGAAATGCATCTAATAGAAATTTTGAGATAGCTATTCTATTCAAAATGGTCTAACTATCATATAACAAGACCTTTGGGGCTTGAACAATCCCCAGAGATTAGGGACAAGGGTTGTAAGCTATACCCAGGGGAATTTAAGGTTTTTATGGAAGGGATGGTTGTTTAACTTTAAAAGATGCTCATTCTGTCTCCCTGAAAAAGACCATGCCAAAATAAAACGAACAGAAATTAATTAAGACTTTCTCAACGAAATAAGTTTTTTAAAAAGAGTATAGAACTCCATTAAACCAAAATGAACAAAAATAGAATCAAATAATCTACCAAGAATACAACTACCACAAATCAGTATCAATAAATAAATAAAATCCTAAACAAACAGAAATTAAAATAAATAAGAGTCAAGCTCAAAATGAGCAGAAATTAATATGAGTAGGCCTAGGGTTCTAAGCACCAAGCTTTCTAAAAGCCAGAATATAATATGTACTTTACTGAAAAAAATTCTTTAAATGTTTTCACTTATTTGAATTTAAGAAATCAAAAATCAATTAAGATTTTAAGGAATAAATATCAGCATATGTATATTAAACTGACAATGCAGATTTTTTTCAGTAAATTCATTTGAATTTTTTTCAGTAACGTACAAATTATATTCTGGCTTTTTTTAATTAATCTGGATAAAAGGCAGCCTAACTTTGAATAAACATATGTCCCTTGGGGGGAAGGGGTAGTTGTATTTTTATGTGCGAATCCACATTTTTTCCATATTGAAACTTTAATATTGGACAAATTTATAATTTAGTTGAAGAGTAAAGATAAAATCCCGTCGAGCTCCTGTGACCTTATATCAATTAAGAAAATCAAATATTTTAATCATTTACTATAAATTGAAACATTGCTGGTTATTGGCTGGTTTAGAACATCCTTAGCCAGGCACGTACGCAGGAATTTGTTTCGGGGGGGGGGGGGGAAATCCTTCAAACCCATTATTCTGTGAGAAAAATCAGAAAATTATGGGAAAATGAAAAAAAAATCGTGAGATTTCGGGGGGAGCGGGCCCGGAGCCCCCCCCCTGCGTACGTCCCTGTCCTTAGCTATTCTTCTAGCATTAGATTACCTCTACTATTTAGCACAGGTAATCCTCTTAAAAAAAAGAAAAAAAAAACTCAGATAATCCACTAGTGTACCAACTTCATCGAAAAAAAATTCTAAATACTCCTGAACACTTCACTTTGTGACGATACCCCCCCCCCCGCCTCCCTCAAACGAAAGGTGTAGTTCATTTGGGAATGTAGTTCATATTGTAAATTATGCTTCCATGTGGTGGCTAAACTTGAAGACGTTTGGACCGAAAAAAGGAATTATTGTTTAGTTTATTATAATGAGAAATAAAATAACAGACTGTAGCCTATTCATTGCTGTTTCTGAGTCAGAAACATTCATAAAATGTTCTTTCTTAGAACAAGACCCCCCCCCCAAAAAAAAAAGAGCATTATAATGATTTGAGAATTGGGAGAGTTATAGTCCTCTACGATGGTTAAACTTGATACCCTTTGGACAGCAAATTTCGATTTATTCTTAGAAGGAGCCCCCCCCCCCCCAAAAAAAAGAAGAGGAATGCAATTGTTTGTGAACCGGGAAAATTACGGTCTTATGCGATGGCTAAAACTTCAAGCCCTTTGGACAAAGAACATCGAATTATCAAACATTGAAATATAGAAATATTCCCTTAATTTATTATAATCACAGAAATAAAATATAATATCAGACTGTATTCATTTCTTTTTCTGAGTCGGAAACAGTTTTAGAATTTGGGACTAGTATGTGGTCTGTCATATTGTAAGTGGCAACTTTGAAAGCCACGTATCCACCGTAGCCGGGGTTTCCTTTGTGGACAAGTGCGATACCCGTGATCCACATTGGTGGTTGAGGGATGACTGCCTGTGCGTCTAGGAAAGGGACTGTTGTTTGCCCGACGTCTTTCTCAATTGATGATGCCTGAAATTGAAGTCATTGTTTTCAAAGTTGGCTTGATTTAAAGGAAATAATTCATTTGAATGCCAAAAGAACCTCTTGTTTTAGTTTTAGTTAGTCATCAGTTTAGTCATTTATTCATAATTGAATGTTTTTTTTTATAATTATCACTGTTTTTTTCTTCAGTTTAGTCATTTACTCATAATTCAGTTCAGTCATTTTTGTCATTTATTCATAATTCAGTTTAGCCATTTATTCACAATTGATTTTTTTTTTATAATATTCACTTTGTTTTTCAATCGTTACTATCCCAAGGAATTATAATTCTTTAAGTTTAAATCTTTAAGTTTGATGAAGTTTTTCTAAAAAAAAATCCCTAGATTTTAGTTCAGACTATGTTCAACAGTACTTTATTATTCCGCTATATGTCGTTATAAGGTATTGGATTTATTGTTGAACTTTTCCGAGCATTTGTGTTTGCATATTCTCTAAGAGCGATGTTTTTCCGATTATTTATCAGAAACTTTTTCTGAAAATTTTCCATTGAATTTTAATACTGTTTTCCAATAATATTGCAATCGAGGGCAATTCAATTTTGGTGTTGAATGTAACTCCCGGCTTGTGTTGAATTTCATGATCGACTTATTGATTTTTATATTCAATACGATGATCAATTTGTTGCCAATAACGTTTATTTAACGTTGTCCAAAAATTATCAGAAATTAAATTGATTTATTTCTTGCAATACTAATTGAGTCCATGCGTTATACCATAATCAAGACAATACACACATATAGTGTATAGTACACGTTAATGAGCCACAACTGACTCCACAACTGACTCCTGACTCCAGAGAAAATATCCTAGTGACTTGTTTGGGTCACAAGTTTGAATGAAGGTCAAACTTCTTCTTCTATTTTTGGACTTGTTAGAAATCGTTGAGCAACATTTTTAAAATGTGTTGGAAAATAACTTCGCTTACTTGCGGATTAGAGAGAAAGAGATAGAAAATTTATTAAAACAACAAAAACATAAAAACAGAATACAGTAGAAAAAAATACATAATAAGTACTGCAGATTTCAATTCACAACTCTGTCCCTAGAGACCTTAATGACGTATTTTTTAGGGTTAAAGAGATCTAGAATACCTTCACCCAGCAAGGCCGTATCCAGGGGGGGGGGGGGTTATCCGGTTTGAACCCCCCCCCCCCCGAAATTTTTGACCGAGTCGAAAATAAGTCGAAAATTAGTAAAACCTAGGTAAAAATCAGTAAAATTAGTCGAAGACCGAGTCAAAAATTAGTAAATCCCCACCCCCCCCCCCTCGAAAAAGTAAAAATTTAGTAAAAAAAAAAAACGAAAAAAAATCCTGAATCCGCCCTTGTCACCCAGCCTTCTTTGTACCAAGGACTGTGAAAATGAAATCTTTTTTGTTTGAATGGGCAAGGTGGAAACCTACGTACCAATGTATGTATTAAAAAATTAGGAAAAAAGGAAGCTCGATTTTTGATGAAAATACGCCCATCTGGAGTTATAAACTTTTGGTAGTAGCTGGCGCCAAATTAAAAAAAACAACAAATAATCATGGGTGAAATATCAGCAAAAAAATAAGTCAAAAATGAATGCTACCGAACAGCTTAAGGTGTAATTTTCCATTGAAGGTGCAGTTGTCTTTGGGAATCAATAGATTATTAATGTTTGAATTTTTTACGAACGGAAAATGCTGTCAATTTTTTTCAGTTAGATCTACCTTCTTGTTTTAAGTTGGCAACACTGACGAAAATGAGGTACTGCCCTTATAAACTTCCCAATTAAACAAAAGATAAATAAAAGAAAAGAAAAATCTTATTAAAAATCTTAAAAAGACATGAATAGACCTAAGATGGGCCCAAGGGGCAAATATGTTCTTATTTCTATGTTCGTGGAACTTGGAGCTATACAACTAAAAGTTAAGCATGTGTGTCAAAAGTAAAAGCTTACCGTAAATACAACATATTCATTATCTCCAGCGTCTTCAAGTGGCCGACTGGGTGTTCTTAAAGGCGTGTCGGGATTGTATAAATGTACTTGCTTTCTTGACTCCTCGCTTGCTGGTGTGTTGTCACTCCCCACCCAAACTGCACTACCATAATCCACCCAACCGTTAAAAAATTCAATAGGAGCGACTTGCATTTCCAGATTAATATGACCTCCAAGACGTCTGAATCTCAGACCTATGACAACATGACCTTGAGGGGCCATTAAGTGATCCAGGTCTAGTGCTCGTTCTTCATATGTGAGGGTAGCATAGTCGCTGTATTTGTTGATTAGCGCCGTGGAGTCATCATTTGGGATGATTGGTTCTACTGGCCTCCATTGCATGCTTGATGCATTGATGGAACCTCTTGGTAGGGACTTTCCTTCTTGAATCTGGAAAGAAAGTTTGCAATATTTTTGAAGTCTCAGGTTCTTGAAAATTAAGATTTTCGAACAGTTCGTGGTAACGAACTGTAATTAAGAAGTAACCTGGCTCAATGGTAACCAAAACTGTAAAAAACAGGATTTTGAAACAAAGAGATACATCAAAAGAATTAAATTTTACTGCTGATTACAAATATAGAAGTTTTATCAAGTTTAGTTTTACCTATCAAAATTTACGTAGATTATAACATTTGGCTGATTTTCGAAAAAGGCGGAAAGACCCCCTAAAAGTTATAGAACCTTAATGAAAATCACACCATCATATTCAGCGTATCAGAGAACCCTCTTGCGGAGGTTTCAAGCTCCTATCTACAAAAATGTGGAATTTTGAATTTTTTGCCAGAAGAAAGATCACGTATGCGTGTTTATTTGTTTTTTTTTTTGTTTTTGTTTTTCCAGGGATGATCGTATCGACCCAGTGGTCCTAGAGTATCGTGGGAGGGCTCATTCGAAAAGAAAATTAAAAGTTCTAGTGCCCTTTTTAAGTGATGAAAAAATGGAGGGCAACTAGGCCCCCTCCCACGCTCATTTTTTTCCCAAAGTCACCCGATCAAAATTTTGAGGTAGACATTTTGTTCATTATGGTCGAAAATATGATAACTATGTCTTTTAGGATGACTTAATCTCCCGAAGTCCCCGGGGGAGGGCTGAAAGTTATGAACTTTACCCAATGCTAACATATAGTATTGGTTATTGGGAAGTATACAGACGTTTTCAGAGGGGATTTTTTCTGGTAGTGGGGGGGGGGAGTGGGTCGGGGTTTATGTGGGAGGATCTTACCATGAGGGAAGTTTTCATGGGAGAAGGGATATTGCTATGAAGGGGGCGCCCGATTTCACATCATTATTTAAATAAAGATCAGAAACTATATATAAAAAAACACATTTTTTAACTGAAAGTTAGGAGCAACATCAAAACTTAAAACGACAGAAAACATTGCGTATATGATTAGGCTCATCCCCTGGTCAATACCTCGCTCTTTATGCCAAAGATTATTTAGTACTTTCATAAGAGCTATTTATTCTAATTAACGGCATTTGTGATTAAGGGGTCATTTTCAAAGAATTGGAACAAAATTTGAACTTTAGCTTAAAGAGCAAGGTATTGACTAGGGGACGAACCCTGTAGTATACGTAATAAAAAATATAAGAATATAGAGGTTCGTTACATAAGTTAATTCGTAAGTTACATATATTTATTACTAATAAAAAAGTTCGTAAATAAAATTAAACAGGTTTCGAGAAAGCCATTTAACCAAATAAAAGTAAAATTAATATTAAAATATTTTTTTTAATTATTCATGTACGGTGAGCCAAAATCAAAACCTGCATTAATTCAAAAACGTTCAAAAATTTAATAAAAAAAAAAGTTTTTTAACTGAAAGTAAGGAACGACGTTAAAACTTAAAACGAACAGAAATTATTCCGTATATGAAAGGGGCTGTACCCTCCTCAACGCCTCGCTCTTTATGCTAAAGTTTGCATTTCTCACAACTCTATTTTTTTTAAACAATAAAAAGCATTAGCGTAAAGAGCGAGGCGTTGAGGAGGAGACATCCCCTTCCATGTACAGACTAATTTATGTTCGTTTTAAGTTTTAAAGTCGTTCCTTAATTTTAGTTAAAAAAAAACTTTTTTTTATTTTATTTAATTCAGTAAAACCTCGCATTTGTTTTTGTGAAAGTTGTGCTTACAATGTACATTTCAGAAATATTTCGTATTGTTGGCAGCTAAGCCCCCTTCCACCTGAATGCTATCATTATCTCCAGATCGCTTACCAGAAAATCGATCAATCTCTCGCCCCTATTCCATGAAAACTGCGTTTAGTTTTTCCAGGTAATTTTCAAATATTTCTATTTCCATAAAAATCGCACTATATTTGTCAAAAAAATCCAATCATATATCGCCCTTTTTTCATGAAATTGTGCTTAGAATGTCTATGTCTTCAGGACTTTACCGAGTCATTTTCAAACGTATCCCTTCTTCCTGATAAAAAGATATAAGCTGATATTCCAGAACCCCCCCCCCCCCGATTTTATTTTTGGAGCAAAATTGGGTTCTTTATCAGTGCAAAGTCGCCAGATTGCAATAGATCCATTGAGATATTAAGCTATGGGTGCCCAACCTGGGTACACCCAAGTCTTGGGTTGCGACACAGTATTTCCGGAGCTAGGTTTCTTTACAAATACATAGTTTAGTGCCTTTACTACTTTGTTATAGTACCTCAGCATAAATCTTTTCACTTATTCTCAAGGAGATCCAACATTGTGTTACAAATTCAAAGGGATACGAATCTAAAAAAGGGTTAGGAGTAGTATAGCTATTGAAACAAAAATACTTTTTTTGCACACATACCCTTTTTCAGCCACACCAGGAGAGGGGGATGAATTACCACCATAAATGCAAAAATTTGACATAAAATATTGTAATAATTGAATTTAGTTCATCATATCAATGAGAACCACCCTTCTTGTACTTTTTACCAAAAGGGGCTTATATATAATTTTACGTTTGTTTCTCAAATTAATAGACACGACTATCCTATTGTTAAATTTCTCAATGTTTTAAACGTTAATATCCCGTTTGTTTACTTTGTTTTAAGGCATCATGAGTACTTTCAATAATAACAATAACTTAAACAACACTATAAGCAACAAGAAAAAAGGAATAAAGAAATATAAAAAGAAAAAAGACCAAAATAAAACAAAACAGTCAACTAGAATAAAAAGAGTAGAATTAGAATCCAAACTAAAACTATCGTTCTTTAGAAGGCTAACCTCAATGTAATAATAATAATGACAATTATTTATTTGGAATCAGGCTATGTCTGTCGTAGTATAAAAATGAAACATATTTTTTTCGAAAAGGAGTTTATAGACAAGCCGGTCAATCGGGGTTGGCCAAATTAACTGATGCTATAAGCAAGGCCGTATCCAGGATTTTTTATTCGGAGAGGGTTTTACTTAAAAAAAATTGGGGCGGTGGGGGGGGGGGTTACATAAAAAAAATACTCAAAAAACACATACGAAATTTGTTGATATGCATTTTTGTTACATTTTTACGAGTCAGACAAAAATTTCGGGGGGGGGGGCTTCAAACCCCCTAACCCCCCCCCCCTCTGGGTTCAGCCTTGGTTATAAGAACATTTGTATTTCTTACCGTTATAGTAATGAAAAAGAGACTTTTCTTCATATCTCTGCAAGTTTAAAATTCGTCTTTTCGTTGTCCATTGAAAATAAGATATCAACCCTTTCTAAACGGTCGAATAAATGTCATATTTATATTTACCTGAATATGCACCACTCTTCCTTGTTTAACGAATCGAACTCCTGTCACGATGTTCCCAGATAAGACATCAGCGACGGCGGGCCTTAAACTTACATAGCGGTCTGACCTAGGGCCCGGCTGATCACAAAGACAGATGCAATTCGAACAATGATATAAAAATCTCCACCAGCTGTCTGCTCTCTTACTATTGCCTAAAAAGGGTGCTAAAATAAATAAATTTTGTCGAAAATAACTCGGAGATGTTATGCCAGTGAAGTTCTCAGGTTTTTCTAGATAATTTATCATAAAGAAACTTATTCTAATATCTATCCAAGCAAGCCTACCATTAATATATTTTTTACTAGTCTAAAAACTGGAAGTTTTTATTTATATTAAACAATTCTGCCTGTCGGAGAATCTCTTATCCGACTCAGATGTGGACTGAATCATCCAATAAAAACTTTTCCGGTCGGGTGACTGAGATTCGGCATCCAAAGCAAAATTTGACAATCATTTTAATTTCAACAGATTTTGTAGAACTTAAACCTTTACCAGATATTAGATGAAACTTACGACTATTTCCACTACCTTCTACGACACAATATTAGAGGTTCCCTTTAGATTGATGGTATTTTTTTCGCAAGTTTATCGGCGCGACCTATTTTTGCGCCTCCCTGGGATTTTCCTCGTTTTACTCTTCGTTACGTTTTCTTATTTTGTCATGCTTAGCCAGTGTGGTCTCATAAACTATTTACAATTTAAATTATGGCGCGGAAATATCAATTTCTTTCTGGCTTAGTCATGCTTACAACGCTAATTTTCAAAACCTCAAGTCTTCATGAAGAACTATTACTTTCTGTTTGATTAGTACTTCCTCGAAGTGGAAATTTTTTAATTGCTAATTCTCATGTGTATATTCAAACAGTTCAAAGGTTAAAGAATTAAGATCAAACACTACATGTTTCATAATAAATTCGAAGCTTATAAAAAAAAAAGAATATTCTAATGCTAGAATCTTTTTAGTGAAAGATGAAATCGTGTTTGACTACCTTGAATTAGAAATTTAATCTGCTATTGACCTTTAAGGTGATACGTCATAATCCTTTTTACGAGCTTCAGCGTCGCCTAACCGTCACAAAGACAAAGGGCCCATGAGATAATTTTCCCAGGGACTCGACATCATTGACAGCTGTCGACAGTTTGTGGTTGGACTGTAAAGACAGTGAAACGTTGCATCCATTCGTCAGTAAGCTTGTCAATCAAAGCATGAGACACCCCAAGAAACTCCCAAAGCGGCTAAATTCGTCAAATGATTATAATTTTGAGCTTATTTTTGGCATTGACTTAGCAGATGTGCTAGAAAATTTTGAGTGACTGCCCTTTTTTGAACTTTAAAAAGAAAATTTTTCTCCATTTAATTGAAAAAAAATCACACTTTCTTATTATGTAGGTTTCATTACAACTAAACATCTGTATCTCTGGCATAAAACGGGGGAAGTTGAATGGTTTTTCTAAGATTCCTGTTAAATTAAGATTTGGCTTTTAGTGTTCTGTCGTTTATTCGGATCGTTTATTCAGGCTCTACAAGCTATGGCAAGACCGCCCAGTCAATTCAAAATAGTTTGGCCACAAAAACTTAAAACGTTTCTAACGGAAGAGACAAGGTGCAATATTAGCGTATCATCTTAAACAGCTTAACCAAGTCAGAGATGACAGAATGTGCCGGTCTTTATCTTCGCATGGGGTAGTCTATAAAATGTGATTTAAGTGAAATAATGTACTATGCATCTTTTTTTAATTTTATTCAGATTACATACCAGCATATCGTCAATAGTGTATCAAAAGGACGTATCTCTATAATTGTAAATTTTCAGAAGAGTAAAAAAGAAACCTCACCACTTTTTTATTTCCCCTCCAAGAACCGTAAAACAAAAACAGATCGATATTTAAAATCAATACATATCAATCCGTTTTTGTTTTACGGCTGTCGGAGGGAAATAAAAAAGTTGTTAGGTTTTTCTCTGCTCTTCTGAAAATTTACAATTATGGAGATATGTCCTTTTGATACCCGACTGACGATAGGTTAATATAAACCACGAGATTATCTAATACAGATATTCTTCTTTGGAAAATGTCAAACAAAATAATTGGCGGTATATTTAAATTTATTCTTACGTGACACCTTCTGAACGATGGTAACTTTGGACATAAATTCAAGATCCAAAACAAGACGACTAGATCGTCTCTTGTTTGGTCATAATCTGCTTTTTACTATTTTCTTTTTTCTAAAGATACTTAGAGGCAAACACGCTCGCAGGAGCTTATTCCAAGATGAGTGGCGTGGGGAGAGGGTATATTAGGGAAAAAAGATGTAGACATCAAATAAAAAGTTTAGGGAACTATGAACAAAATGTCGAGCCTTACGAGGGAGGGTATACCACGCTTAGAAGTTTTGTATTTTTCTACTGTAATAGCTGGCCGTTTCGTGCTTAGAGAAATATTTGGAAATAGAAGTTCTGATTTCAAGAATATTTTGCCCCCAAAAGGATCATCCTTATAGAATTAACTATTTTTCTAGAACAGTAAAATAAATCTACGTCTTTTTTCAATCGGCCTTGAAGATTTAATATATAACAACACGTCATTTGATCGGCCGCAGCCAAATTAATGTAATAATACAACAGGCAAAAGGTGGGTAATACACATTTCTAACTAGGCTACCCTGCAATGTTAAAAAAAGATGTTGGATATTGGACGTGCCTTGAAGCTCTTCGCAATGATTGTGATTTACGTTTGAATACAGTTCTTCCCTGTTTATTGAACGGTTACTCGAATGATCAACTCATTTTTATTCAACAAATTTTCGAAACAATTATAGATTTAAAAATGATAAGCAATAACGAGACATTTTATTAGTATTAAGTTAATTTTAATTCTCTTGATTTTTTTTCTGTAAAGGTAAAATGTTCTGAATAAGGTTCGTTTTAACAGGCAATATTTGTAAAAATATTTTTGGAAGAAACTGAAGACAAACGAGCACAAACAACAAATTTATTGGTTACTGAAAATTGCTCAGTTTGACATCTGTATTTATACTTTTTGCCTGTGAATGTTACTCACCACTTCTACACTCCGTTTTTTGACCGATAAGCCTCCCGCTTTTATATTCAATCCAGTCATACCGTCTATGAGGTGATTCGGACATACATACACTGGAGTCTGCTTCAAAGAATGTGCAATCATGCAGTTTTCCTTGATCGCACCGCTTCTCCGAGTTGCAAAAGGTTTTCTTGTGACATCCAAACTCTTGAGCAGCTGTGTACGATTTACATTCTTCTTTGCACGTGTTTTCTGTGTTTAAGTCAACTTCATTGACAACATAACCCTAAAATAAATTTAGATTTTAGTCACATAACAAGCTTATACAATTTCTACAGGCTTCTCAGTCTCTTGAGAAGCTGTGTATGGTCAATATTCATCTTTGCATGTGTTCTGTGTTTAGTTCAACTTCATTGACAACATAACCCTAGATTAAACTGAGATTTCAGTCATATACGAACATATTCACAAATTCTAAAGGCTTTTCAGTCTTGAGCAGCTATATATGATCTATTCATCTTTGCATGTGTTCTGTGTTTATGTCAACTTTATTGACAACATAAAACAGATGATTAAGAGAGGGAAAGCAGTTTCAGCTGCCATTTTACGTAATTCAAGGCTTTCGAGTATAAAAGATCTAAAAATGCATAAATATGTTTTTAATTCTAAAGTTTTGCCTACTATCCATTACGGAGCTGAACTTTGGGGGCATGACCCGGCACCACAATTGGAATCAATTCAGCTGCAACACTTTAAGAGATTAATTGGTCTTCACGTAACGACCCACAATCAGGCAATAAAAGGTGACCTAGGTATATTTTCGCTGAGAATGAGCAGATTAGCACAGATGATCCGGTACTGGCTAAAGGTTCTAAGTCTGTCAGAAGATAGGTTAGCAAAAGCAGCTTATGTGGAGATGCTACGGTCGAAACGTAAAAGATCGTGGCCGTATCAAATAAAAAATGTTTTAGATGGATTAGGATTATCATATATTTGGAATGAGGGGCTAGGACCCTCAGATCAGGGTGAGTCGTTTTTGGCTATGATTGTAGAAAGAATAAAATACCAGAAAGTTCAAATGTGGACCCAGGCAGTTAAAACATCTGAAACATTGAAGTTTTATTACCATGTAAAATAGATATTTGGATTCGAATATTATTTTAAACTAGGATTACCGGGGGAGACATTGAGGACTTTGTTTCGGATCCGAGCAAATTGCATGCCACTAAAAAATAGAAAAAGAGTATTTGAAAGAAAAAGGGGGGCCCCAGATACAAATGCGGCTTACTCTTGCCCCAGATGTAACTTAGGTATTGAGGATGTCGCCCATATTCTCACCGTATGCCCCAAACTTGCTATTTTAAGGTAAATTTTCTTGGAGGGTTTTAACTGGTATTGCCCGGGGATCATGAAAACGACTGTAAAAAGGACAATCAGGCAGTTATGTAAATTTGTAAATGAAGCGTTGACATCAATGAGAGAAACTGGATATTTATGTTATGTTTCTTGTGGAGTGTGATTATGAATACTTTTCTGTATGGCCTGTTTTTTGGCTTATAATAAAATTATTATTATTATTATCATAACCCTAGATTAAATGAAGATTTCAGTCATATGCGAACATATACAATTTCTACAGGCTTCACAGCCTCTTGAGCAGTTCTGTATGACTTAAATGTTTTTGCATGTACTCTGTGTTTAGGTCAACTGCTTACCATCATAAACTTAGAATAAATATGGACTATAGTCACATGAAAACATAAACCGTCTCTACAGGCTCATCAACCTCTTGAGTAGCTGCGTGTGATTTACATCACATTATTTGCATGCGCTCTATGTTTGAGTCCATCTGTTGACAGCAGCTTGACAACTACTGACAACCGTAGAATACATTTGGGTTTTAGTCATATGCAAGCATAAGCAGCTGTGCACGACTTACCTTCTTCTTTGTAAGGGCTCTCTCTTTTTGTATATAAAATAACATCCTCAATTTCTACTGGCTTCTCAGCCTCTAGTAGGTTAAATTTGTTTCATTGAATTATGAAATAATTAACTCTTCCGTTTTTGGATTGCCAAAATTGCCGAAATATAACAAGGAAAAATGGCCGAAATTGCCGAAAAATTGCCTTTCAAAATTGCCGAAATATAACAAGGAAAAATGGCAAGCAAATAAACCGTCGTGCAAAAAAGTGGGGTAGCAAAGTAGCAATGCTACTTGACAGTTTTCAGATTTGTTGTCTTTTGTCTGAAATTACCATTTTTGCACAAAAATACTTTTTGCTCAAAGAAAAGCTGTCAAAACACAAGTTGTGCTGCTAAAGTGTCGGCAGCTTTTGGAATTCTGTCGAATTCTGATGCTGGCAGTTTTGGAACTTTTTCCATACCTGCAAATAACTAATATATTTGAACAGCTTTAAATTATCCAGTAGCTGGATATTTACACAAATTTGATCATATGCGATTCCTAAAACTTACCTCTAGAGAAAAAAGATAACTGTGATACTTGATAATATCATAAAAGAAAAAAAAACAAAAAAAGTCAAGGAAAAAAAGCAAATAACTAGCATATTCGAATAGCTTTAAATTATCAGTAACTGGATATCTACCAAAATGATCATATGCGAATCGTAATATGTAGTAATTACAAAGTTTACCACTAAATAAAAAGGATCAAATGTGATAATTTTTACTATTCACATATGGATATAGAATATGGGTATAGAATATACAATATAGATATACCATTCTATATAGAATATAGAATGGATATAGAATATTCCTTCCATAAACTACTACGATTATTTTCGAACAAATAAGAAGCAAACAACAACAGCTAATCTTGGATGTCGTTGAAATATTTTTTTTTTTTTTTTTGAAAATCTTATAACACCATTTTTCCTGCCTTGATGACCGTGCGTTAACTTATGAGCTGTATACATATGTACGCGGTCAATGTAAACCAGTCAATGTAAACCATATAAAGTTACCAAAGAAAAAATAATTCTGAAAAAAGATCCTGTTCTTCTTAATACAGCACCCATAGCTTTTCACCATTTTAAAACTAAGAATGGCCCTAACCCCTTCAAATCTCATGGTGTGATATTGATTTAGAAGCCTTGTAATTACCACAGAGAAACAGAGATTTAACTTCTAAAATATTGTGGCTCGGAAACTTTTCGGTTTTATTAGTTTCATAATATTTCTCAAAAAAGGACCTATCAGGTTTTAAAGAGCGTTAGTTAACCTGGTTCTAAAAGGGCAGGGCTATATTTATCTCCTGAAATAAGAAGTAATGTGACTAAATTGATGAAATACGTCGCAAAAATAAACCAATGGAAGTAAAGTCGATTTTTAACAAGTATGTTTTATAAGGTATTGCCTAAATATATTTTGAAATATATATATTTGAAAAATGCCTTTTTCAAAATCCAGGGTGGGGTAATTTTGTTTTGTTCAGTTTTTTCAATATAAATACAAAAAAAAGGTGTTTCGAATGTCAGCACAAAAAGGGCATTTAGAAAGTAAATCTAGGAGGGTGGCAACTGCCGCCCCTTCTCCTCCCCCAGATTGCCGCCCCTGCCTTTCAAAAATTTAATATTCAAATTTAGATTGCTACATTTAACCTATATTTAACAAGTATAGGATATTAATTGTTATTTTTGTCTTTGTATTCCCATCCTTACCTGAAGAACCTCGGTAAACTGTATATAAGTTTCATTTTCAACCGGTTTTTCATTTATACATCTGTCGTACCAGTTCGACATTTGACTTATCACTGATCGAGCCACTTGTGCCTTTTCAGTAACTCTTTTTTCGAATTCTTGTCTAGCCAAGTCCGATTCTCGGGTGAATTCTCCTGAAAAGAAGAGAAAGAATGAATTAGAAGAATTGGGCCAATTTTTATATTTTTGGATGGTGGAATTGCTTAAGCTGCTTAAGCTCGGCTCTCACTTAGCTTTTATCATTTAGAGGGTCCGTTTGAATAGCCAGCATTCTTGAATGTATTCTTATGGAAAAGGATTGCGCTATAAAGTTTTGAATAAGGATAAGCCGAAAGGGTACATCTAGCGGTTTCGCTTAATTTCACTCGTCCATAATGTAGGGTGGATAACCATTGTTGACGAAATTTAACTCAACCCTGTGTTCAAACAGGTCTGTCGCAAAATAGCTCAGGCACAGAGAATGCGCCAAAACACAATTTATTTTAGACCAAATCGGTGCACTAAATTCGCTATAACACAAACGCAAAAACTATAAATCCTTGGTGCGCGCTGAAGCGATTTTTTTTTAACGCAAAACGGCTCATGGATAACGAATGCAGGAAACTTCACAAAATAATCGCACAGAAACGGTTCATTGCAGCTGTTGAACATAATGAAGTATCTAAGCAGTGTAAGCATAAAATAGGCTAAATCAAGTTCTGGAAACAAGGGGGAAATATATACAAAGGGATAGTTCTGCCTAATTAATTATATAATTCTTATCTTCTGTTTGTTTCCCTGGAAATGCCCTCCCAGGCCTTGAGGATTAATTGTTTCATTCAATAACCCCTATGTCATGTATTAATGAACGACTTCTGATAAATATGATACGGATGCGTTTTACAACGGCCCATTAGAAACAGTTCAACGCTGCCGTTGAACCGTTACCGATGACATATGACAGATCACGCCAAAACGGCCATTGTTGTACGAAAACGCAGCACTGTGAACCATGGGGAGTACAAGATTGTGCTGAAAAACATTAATTTATTTTAACGGGCGCGTTTTTCAACAGCTTAATTAAAATATCCAACGATGGCGCATGAGCTTGCAGCAAAAAAAACAACAACAACAACAAAACAGATGAACACTGACAAATATCCTTTTTTGTGTGAAGACGCAACTATGTGAGGCTAGGGAACATTGAATTTTTACCTCGGATGTTTTGAACGAACAAAAGGTCTACTTGAAGTATAAAAGCCGAGTGTCTAACATGAACCTCTAATTTCTAGAACATCTAGTAAAAATTGTCGAG
Organism: Artemia sp. Qi Xiang Cuo; assembly: GCF_049724085.1. Taxonomy (NCBI): domain Eukaryota; kingdom Metazoa; phylum Arthropoda; class Branchiopoda; order Anostraca; family Artemiidae; genus Artemia; species Artemia sp. Qi Xiang Cuo. The sequence continues at coordinate 5,743,033 of NC_142794.1, read as the reverse complement.
AAAGAAGTGTCTCGTTTCTGGATTCACTGGTCATGGATGTGCATCACTGTTTGTAGCCTAGTTTTTGGTCAGCAATGTCTACCTATGCCCGGAGAGCCTTACATCCACTACTAACGACCTTGAACCGCATTTTACAGACTAGTCTTCGTAAACAACAAACTGAGGACTTGAAACTTGCATAAATATACTGAACTTAAATAAAATGGAAACTTTCAGAATTTCAGTTCATGTAAAATCACAGACAATGAGGGAAAATATCCTATAAATTTAGACATTACTGGTAGAACAAAGCCCCCTCTTAAGATTCTAATTTCAAGTCATCTGTTTGGCTAGCCCTTTATCTTGCCTTTAGAATCGGTTGCATGATATTATTGTCTAAGTTCCAACTTGTTTGAATGATTTTCATTGGCGAGAATTTTTCCCAGTGGAGCAATGATTAATATTTCATTATCAGCTATGACCTATATCTGCTTTGCATTTAATTGTATTAAAATATACATGAAGTGACAAGAACTTCCTGCATTCTTAACTTTCGTTTTCCAAATAGACTAAACAGGTACATAATTTTGATGTTGCAACTTTTTAAACTAATTTTATTCTGCATAAAATGGTTACGAACAACAATATGTAGATAAAAACAAATTAAATTTTCTACAATAAAAATCTACAACCAGTTGTTTCGAAAAATAGTTTTCTTATTTTTACAATATATATGACGAATTATAGATATATATATATATATATATATATATATATATATATATATATATATATATATATATATATATATATATATATATATATATATATATATATATATATATATATATATATATATATATATATATATATATATATGTATATGTATATATGTATATATATATATATAGCTGACAGTCCTTGCCGGTCAAATTATTCACATTTTCTAGATATTCAATTCACAGGTTAGTTAATTGCGAGTTCTAAATTCTCTGAATTTGTTATTCAACAGTTTCGTTAATTTGGTATTCAACCCAATTTTTTCCAATTTAAAAATACTATCATTTCTTTACCTGCGGGGAAAATTTTTGGTGGGGGGTGTATTTCCATATTAAAATTGATTTCATTTGCATATCTTTTTCCGACTCTTGGTATATGTAATCAAAACAAATCATATCGCGGAATTTTCCTGGAGTTTCCTTTCTTCTGAGATGGCAGCAACACGCGATGGATAAGCTAGGAGATATGTATTATCCCTCTTTTTTTTAAGAATATAAATTGAGTAGTTTTTTTTTGTGAATCTTGGTTCACTTATTTAGTCTCTACAAAAAAAAAACAGCCGTGAAATCAGAAAATACTTTCTTCAAGATTATTGGCATTATAAATGATTAGCTTCTGTTCTCTCTAAAGAATTGGAAGCTTGGTCCTGAAGGTCGAGTGATACTAGACATTGTCTTGAAATAATTTTAAATCTAATTAAGTTTACTAATTTAAAAGTATATTTAATCGAAAACTAAATATATTTGAATTTGATTTCGAATAATTTGAATTGAACTAGATATTCGATGTAACTAAACTGATTCAATACAATTAAAATTTTAATATAATTTGAAATTTATAGAATTAATATTAAATAGGTTTTAAACTTTTATAGTTAAAAAGAACTTAAATATCACACCCTTTTTTCAAAAATGGTTCTTTTACCTTTGGTCTCATATCAAACAAGCAAAAAAGGGAAAAAAACTACTTAGGTTTTTACAATTAAATTAATGGCCATCTTGGTTAACGCCAGATGGTGTTATTTATTTCTTATCTCAAAGACGAGTTTCACTTCCCCCCTCTTTCAGTTTCCCATACTCCTTGGTTAGCCCTTTTAAAATTCTTCAATAGCTTGGGGAAAGAAATAAACTAGCCTTTTTCATATATTTTGAGAAGCATCCAGGAAAACTGCATCATAGCATACCCCTTTGCATCGGTCAAAGCCAAGAGGTTGTACAGGTCATATATAAGCTGCTGCGGGGATTTTGTGAGGTTGCACAGCTCTCCGTTATATACCTGTAAAAAAGATGTTGTCTTATTTAATATTGGATTACAATATAAATAAATTTAAGTGTGTGGTCTTACATAATCCTTCAAACGGCTTAAGAGCTTTAAATAATTTTAATAGTTTAAGCTTGACCTTTCTGGATGTCTCGTGACAAAACCAAATCTGAATTTTTTGAAATTATTTGAGTTTAACAAAATATAATATCAGGGTTGCATATCGGAAAATTTGTCCAGCTTAAATTCTTTTTTTTGCAAAACTAATCCTCTTCTAACACAATCTGTAAAAATTTTCTAGTTTTGATTATAGATGTTTAAAAAAACTCATTGAAGCCCACCTCTCTCTCTATGAGTAACACTTAAAGAGTGTTAAACTTCTGACTATTGTCCTGCTCATTGAGATTGTTGTTAGTAAAAGAGTATTTTTGCCTAATGTGCTTGGATATATGCTGTATACTGTTGTGACATACATTGACTATAATGCGCCAAGTAATTGAAACATTCTTGTAATACGTGGCTTCAATTTGGCGTCTAGAGGAGTATTTGCCCACCAGTTCCTCCCCCCCCATACTTTGAAAAATACTACTTTTTGAGTATGAAAATATGTTTTTAGGTATTTTCAGTGGAGAAACCGAAGAAAACAACAAATTTGTCCCTCCCCTAGATTTTGACAAATAAATTTACAGCCCCTAATTCGTGAATTAACGTCATTGCTTGTGATAAATTTTGCGGAAATACATTTGCTATTAGTATCTTTATTATTCATCAGTATGATGTTAAGCAATGATAGTAATGATACTTAATTCTGCGCACTTAAAAATGGCTCCGTAATTTCAAGTTACGACATCTTTAAAATCCGTTACAAAATTTTGCCAAGTTTTCTCCTTTGAATAAAAAAGAAAATGGCCACTCTTGCTCTTTTGTAATATTTTTATTAACTTGACCTTAATCGATTGAAAGAATCCTCTTTATTAATGTCAAGTTGAAGCTTCGTCAAGGAGGCACACTTGTGCCTCTATAAAGAGGCGACCCACCACAATGTTAAGCGATTTCAGGTCCTAGAGGTCGCAGAGAGACGGCGGTAATTGCATTTTGTAGCCCAAGCTCAAACTAAGAAACTTGCAAAATTTCATCCTCCTCCGACTTTATCTTCATGGGGTAAACTGGGCCGGAAGTTTGGACCCTCCCACCACAGCCCCCCGTTAACGGTGTCCGATTGGGCTGAAATTTAGAGGTTAAGTTTTCCGTGGGCCCATTATCGTATCCTCGAAATTTCAGCACAATCCGCTCACTTCGTCCCTTTATCCAAAAAACCAACTCGACCCCCTTCAAGTACAACTCTTTTTTTTTTTCTTAGCCACGTCTAAAGGCCACCGTTGGCAACAGATCAGGTTTAATTAGGACTCATTAGAATCAGACATCAACCTTTTATGGCCTTTTGATATTTTAAAACCGAAAAAATTATAACCCGAATTTACATTTACGAAAAACCTCGTTTTCCTATATTAGCCCATGTTAATTTTTCCCTCCACAACCCCCCTTTAACGTTGTCTGATCGGGCTGAAATTTAGAGGATAAGCTTTCCTGGGGCCTGGGAGCTTATCGTCGAAATTTCAGCTCAATCTGATCACTCCTTCCCTGTTTTCCAAAAACCACATATCAAGATTTTTGGGAATTTGCTTGCGTCGAAAATACCTTCTATTTGCTAAACAACAATTACTATTGTGTTTGTATAGTCCAGCGGCTGAGACTTCAGACTTTCAGGCGGAAAACTCGGGTTCGATTCACCATCAGAGCAACTTTTTTATATACTTTGAAAAGAAACTCAGTTTCTTTTTTAAATTATTTGAAAAAAATTACGTTTTCTAAAGAGTTAAAGAGGCTGAGTTACAAGGTCGACCCTTAAAACGTACAGGGATTAGGAGGCACAGTTGGGGGGCTGTTAAAGAGGCTGAGTCACAAGTTCGAACCTTAAAACGTACAGGGATTAGGAGGCACCCTGTACGACGTGATTTGAGTATTCAGGAATTAAAAGCCTTAACACAAGAATGTTCAAGAGCGGGGGTTTGGGGGCGGAAGCCCCCCAACTTTAACTCCTGACACGATCAGCTAACAGTTAGTCAAGCAATAATAAGTAATAAACTGTACAAAAACGTGCAGAAATTATTTGAAAAAAACTACGTTTTCTAAAGAGTTAAAGAGGCTGAGTTACAAGGTCGAACCTTAAAACGTACAGGGATTAGGAGGCACAGTTGGGGCTACCACCCCCAAACCCCCGCTTTCGCAGCCTTTAAATATAAAAAATTTCTTTAAACTGAAAGTAAGGAGCGACATTAAAACTTAAAAGAACAGAAATTATTCCGTATATGAAAGAGGCTGTGCCCTCCTCAACGCCTCGCTCTTTACGCTAAAGTTTTTATTGTTTAAAAAAAGAGTTGTGAGAAAGTCAAACTTTAGCGTAAAGAGCGAGGCGTTGAGGAGGGCACAGCCTCTTTCATATACGGAATAATTTCTGTTCTTTTTAAGTTTTAATGTCGCTCCTTACTTTCAGTTTAAAGAAATTTTTTTTTATATTTAAAGGCTGCGAAAGCGGGGGTTTGGGGGTGGTAGCCCCCCAACTGTGCCTCCTAATCCCTGTACGTTTTAAGGTTCGACCTTGTAACTCAGCCTCTTTAACTCTTTAGAAAACGTAGTTTTTTTCAAATAATCATGATAAGAATCTACGAATTGTTAAAAGTATGGCTATCAAACTCTCATTTTTCCGAAAATAACGCACAGTGAAAGAGGTATTGGTTAAAAACTTTCGGCTCAAAAGCGGCACTCTTCTGAAATACCGGACACATGCGAGAAGTGAAGTTTGGTTAATGCTAATGAAACAAAACAAAATATGATGAAAATATAATAGCTTATGAACAAATTTGGTCTATATATTTGAACATTACGAGGGGTGAGGATAAAGCATAGCATCTAATCTTAACCCTCCAAAATAAAACTAAAGCCCCCTAAACTCCAAAAAACTAAAGCTCAAATCTTTGTCACGGAATGAGTAATATCTCACTATGCAGCGGAAACCTGTTTATCAATAGCGGCTTTGAGATTTCAATGCGATCTTTCTTTCGTGTGTGTCCTGTATTTCAGAAGAGAACCTCAAAATCTTTTTGTTGTTTTACTGGCTAAAAACTTTGCGTAGAAGAACCAATCAAGCTCTAGAATAGTGTAATTCGCTTGCAAAAATATGTCACAGTAGAAGCAAATGAAATTAGCACTTTTTTTGGTAAAATTCTACTTTAGCTACTTCAGCTACTTTTGGCTATCTTGGAACGGGGTTAGGTTAGGAAAATGAAACATTCAGGGATGGTTCTACAGGCTAAAGTATGTTCCTGGAAGGTGTCTAGAAGTACCTTCCTCCACTCCTTCTAGAGGGTCCTGAAATTTGCCTACATGGTCTATACATATTAAAATTTTGACAAAACAACATTTAACCCTAATTTTCAGGCATCAGTTTCTTTTTCTCTTGCTTTAGTTCTGAAAATGCAATCCCTTTTATTTGAGTAGAATTTTAATTCATATCAATGTTTTTTTTTCAAAATTTAGGAAATGTATTTGCATATCTTTAAACTCTTGTAAATTGGGATTGAGCAAAGTTGTGAAGCTGAAAACAATTTTGTGTACTTCATTTAAGCAGATCTATTTTGTAAGGTTTCACTTTTATAACACACAGATTTTTAAAGCAAGACCCTCTAGAGGGTGAAGGAGTGGAGGTAGGCAGGAGGTAAGTTCCATTTTCCTAATCTAACCCCTTTCCAAGATAGCCAAAAATAGCTAAAGTAGAATTTTACCCTTTTTTACCCCGGAATAATAGAAAATTAATTTTTATTTTTCTCTTTGCTTTGGGCTCGTCATTTTGAACTTGATCATTCACTAAGTGTAAAACTTGTGAACTCTCCTGAGCTTGTTCATGCTTTTTTGGGAGACGGGTGTAAGTTACCCCAAGTAGTATCTTAGGGGTGAATTCGCCCTTAATCCGAAGTAACTAAGCCACAATTCTGGAATAGCCAGATTCGTTTTACAAGCTATATGAAAAATATGGTTCTATATCACTTTCTAGGGCTGTAATGAGGGTAAGGTCGAGACGGCTAGGACATGTTTTGCGAACGAAGGATGACAGATTGTCAAAGATCGTCATTTTCGGTAATGCATCCAGGGCCAAACGGAAAATAGTTTGTCCCCGGTTGGATTGGGAAGAGGTTGTCAGAAAGGATTTGAGGGAAATCGGAACTTCTTAGGAGGGTGTACAGTGGGGATATTTGAATAGATTGGGGTGGGAACCCATATTTTGATTTCGAGCAACCTATCAATAAAAGTTATTCTGTCACTTATAGGAAAATTAACTTTGAAGATTACGCTGAAGAATATAATCATGTTTTCTAGTACCCATAATTTTCTTTACATAACCATTTTTATTTGAATATAAGGAAAAACCCGCTAAAAAATTTAAACCCAAACTTAAGTTACCTAAAGAAATTCGATTATATGTATGAGTTCACCGATAAAAACTGCTAATTTTGTTTACAAGCGTTATTTATATTAATATTGAGGGCGTATTCTTTAGTCTGATTAGTAATTTAAAATGGGGCTTACGTCGCTTGTGATCAGTTCTTTGAGTTTGTTGAGCACCGTTTCATCGCATTTAATAGCCTTCCTCTCATCCACTGTGTCTATCTCTTCGAATTCTGTTGTAACTTCTATATTTGTTTCTAATATTTCTGCGGTGTCAATCTCTTTCTCTACAGCTTTCCTTTCTTCCTCTATTATTTGGTCTTCTAGTCCAGCTAGTAATTTTTTTACCTCTTCGTCAAGCGATTCGAGAGGCGAGCTTTCTTCCCCTATCTTCCTTGCTTTGATGACAGCTTTGTCCTCATTAGCTATTTCTTCTTCACCCTTTGTTGAACAGTCTCCGTATGTGTATTCATGAAGTTCCTTTAGCATCGTTGACAAAGACGTTCGCTCTTCACCTTGCAGACTTTCTGCGTAGTCCATCAGAGTTCGTTCATTTACTAGTGCAATGTTGTTCTGATATTTTTCGAACCATTGAAATAGTGCCGAGATACTCATAATATCTGCTTCCATATCGTTCCATAAAGTTGCAAAAGTGGAATTAGGAAAATTTGTCCCGATATTTTTGAGAACCTCCAAAGTTTCTGCCGATCCACTTTCTACGGTTTCAAAACGGTTTGAAATCGTCATGTACCGTTGTAAAATCTCTTTTTCTGGGCCTAATGTTCTAAACATCGTAATCCAATTCGGGATCTCTAAATCATTCAATAAGGTGTTTGTAACATTAACTAGAGCAAATTGAAGCCATAGGGCATTTGACGGACTGTTTTCTAGACGAATACTTTCTGAATTTCTTAACCATGGGGGTAGATACTCAGAGGTGTCTATTGCTCTCTCTCCTCCAAGTCTATTATTTCTCCCTTTTCTAGCATCAGGGTCTCCGTTTGAACTTAGCTTAAGTTCTGGATTTTCCACCAGTGGTCCATCTGGTTTTCTAAAATTTGTGATATCGCCTATTATGCCCCCAAAAGAATCAGAAAATTCACTAAGACCAGTTCCAAGGGTGTCTTTGACATCACCTAATGTGCTGCCAATCATCCCTGCCACATCGTCCAATTTAGTTTTCGGCCCATCCGAGTCTATCTCTTTCACGAGCTCACTTCCACGTCCTAATATATCATCGAAAATTGATGGATGTCCATTTATTCTGAATACACACAACACAAAAATGACTAGTGAATATTTCATTGTTTCGTGTTGCACTGCTAATCAACAACTAGTCGCCAAAGTTGATGCGTACCATAACATCTGGAAGAAGATATGATGTTTTGATGATATGCCCAATTTTTGTTGCTAGACTGGAAACCTTGGTAATAATTCATGAATGTGTCAGGTTTGGTATTCCCAAAGGGATCTAGAATTAAGTTTGCAAAACAGATCATCCGTCCATGGCTAACAGTTTATTTGCCCGGTATATATTTCGATTATATAAATATAGCCAAGACGTCAAAGTTGTGTCCGGTTTTTTACTTACGTATCTATTCACAGAACAACCCCCTCACAATTTAGTAGGCTATTTCTTTTCATGTTTGGTGTTAAAATCACAAATTTGTTATGCGAATTAACAAGGTTGCTAAGGTCACTGCAGTGGCAAGTTAGCGTCTTTGGGAAGTTTGATGTCCAAACCCTGTAAAATATAAACCCCACAAACTTATTATTTTTGGCAGAAAGATTTGTCAAAATATACCCTTATCATAGATAACAAGGTCATAGCTTAAGACTTGGGTCAAGATTGGGATAAGATTTATTGTATTTTACAGGACCGAAATCGCTCCTTTTTATGCCCTTCCTAATATTTTTTAATTCAAATTCCTAATGTTGAAAAAAATTCATGTTCATTTGCATAGAAGAAGTCTATTCGCGTGAAGAAGAATGTGATTTTATGGTAAATTTTCACACAATAATACTTCACATACGTGGATCCTCCTGTCCTCCCTCTCTTGAAATCTCATGACTTCGGAATTGTTCCTGTAACTCCTTATATCTTCCAAATAATTGGCCTGTTTTCCGCATTTTTAAAACTTTTATACCCCTTTCCAAAACATGTTCCTGAGTTGACCCCCCCCCCCCCAGTCCAAATCGTGGTTTTTGTCTTGCTATGTATAGGCAACCTAGGGTTGAACCAGGTCTATAGGAAACTAATCAAAAGCCTGCTTTCTGGGGTTTTTGTCGCCTCCATCATCTTGTTGGGGCTTCGGTCCTAAACATGACCGAAGCCCCTGTTGAGGACCTGCTACTGGGAGATACTTACATTATCTCCCAGTAGTATTTCCCCCATGCTTAGATTTCAATGCTACTGACGTCGACACTATAATGTAAGACGGCAAGGGAAAACACATTCCTAACGCAAAAACTAAAGAAAAAAAAAAGAAAAACGGCAAATTTTACAGATGATATAAGAGATCATAGGAAACAACACAAAATTCGAGTGATTTTGGGGCAGCGGCGTACTTTACTATGGGGCAGGGGTGTACTTTGCTATGGGGCAGGGGGGCGAATGTTTCTCCCAGACCTTGGCTCCCCTTCCCCCCGAGACCCTAGTTTGCCCCTCGCCATCGCGAGGGGCAAACAGGACTAGTTAATTTTGTACAGTCCGATACAACAGAACTGTATCAAAATTAACTAGTCCGTTAATTTTGACAGTCCTTGCAAATATAGCCTTATTTCACCTCCCTCCGCTCGTTTTGGTCTACAGCTTGGATTTTTGGCCCTCACACGCTTGTGATCATGACGTTACATTTCCATTTTTTTAGTTTATTTCTTTCTGATTTTTCCTTTGCCACTTCTCTGCCCAGAATACTTGTTTTCGTTTTTTTTTGTGCTTTTCTTGTTTTCGTTTTTAAATCTTCCCAGGTAAAGGTTTTTTTTTCTTTCAGAACTTAAGCTTGATCAGAGGCAGCAAGTACCAAACCTCGAAATCCCTCCCACTCGGTCCTTTCTTTTAACCTTCTTCCACCGCGCAATTCGAAATCCCCATGGCCCAAGGGGCATGCCTCAAAGCAGGCATGTACGTAGGAATTATTATTTCGGAGGTGGGGGGGGGGCAGTAATAAAAAAAAAAATCATTCGATGATATAAATCCGGGCTAATAAGAAGTGATCAGAGATTCTGGAAAATTGTCGGATTTTGAAGGGCCCCTCCCCCAGATACCCCCTGCTTGAAAAATTCAACTCATAAGTTTTTACACATAAGTTGAATTGATTTTGGATGGTAAAAAATACCCCTTTTTTATCATTTACCTAAGATTTAACTTGTATTTTCAGAAATAACAATTTAGTTTTTTTCTTTCTTTCTTTCGTTTTTTTTACTCATCGGTTTTTCGTCTTTTTTGGTAACTTTCTCAAGATACCGGTAGGTATCTACCGGTTACCCTATTTCCGGGTATACGCATAGTGTATCTAACTTCTATATGGTGCAATAACTAGTCCGTAATGTCTGGAACCTGTTACTTCTTTTTTGTCAGAAAATAGTCTAGCTACTAACACTTCTAAATGACAGTGAAACTACGCTCTTGTTTTACTCATGTATGAAACTAATCAGCCAGTACTAAGTACAGTTGAATCAAACAGTTCGTGGTAACGAACTGTAAGTAATGAGCGACCCAGCTCAATAGTAACCGAAACTCTAAAAAACGGAATTTTGATACCAATAGATTTATCAAAAGAATCAGTTTGTTATGCTGATTTCAAATATACAAGTTTAGTCTTACCCATCAAAGGTTACGAGCCTGACAAAATTTGCCTTATTTTTGGAAAAAGGAGAAAAAATCCCTTAAAAGCAGTAGAATCTTAATGAAAATCACACTATAAAGTTCAGCGTATCAGATAACCCTATTGTAGAGGTTTCATGCTTATATCTGCAAAAATGTGGATTTTTTTTGCCAGGAGAAAGATCACAGATGGGTGTCTATTTGTTTTTTTCACCTAAGGTTGATCGTATCGACCCAGTGGTCCTAAAAAATCGTGAGTGGGCTCATTCGAACAGAAATTAAAAGTTCTAGTGCTGTTTTTGAAGTGACCATAAAGATTGGACGGCAACTAGAAAACTAGACTCCTTCTCAGCACTTCGCTCTTTACGCTAAAGTTCGAATTTTGTCCCAGTTCTTTAAGAACGACTCCTTAAACACAAGGGTCGTTTAATTTGAACAATAAGAAGCTTTTTTCATAAGTACTAAAAAACTTCAGCGTAAAGAGCAAGGTGTTGAGGAGGAGGCAGCCCCCTTCATAAACGTTAGAAGTTCTGTTCGTTTTAAGTTTTAATGTTGCTCCTTACTCTCAGTTGAAGATTTTTTTTTATATTTAATTCCCACTTAAGCGGCTATCAATTGTGGAAGGTTTTGCTGAAAAATTTATGTTGCATTTATATTTTTGTAAAATAATAATAAACATAATAATAATAATAATAATTTCAAAAATTTGGATGAAAGTTCAGATGAAATAATACTTTGTATTGAACCCACACAATTTTTAAATTCTCTAACATATTTTTTGTTTCGTGAACTGATGAAGGAGTAGTATATTGTTCATTTAAGCTTTTTCACATTTTAGTTGTATTTTCAACATTCATGTTCTATCCCAATCGTCTGCCGCACGGCCCAGTGCCGAAACTAAGTTTCCATTATCCATAACACTTGAAATAATAATCAAAAACCTAAAAACTTTTCATTTATTCACAAATAATTACTTTTAGAAGTATTAGAAATCCATAAAGGACAGTTTGCATTAGGAGTAGAAATTGCATAATTTAAACCTGACTATTATTTAACAATCAGATCAAGGTACCAAATGCTTTAAATACCTACCTCCTCTAGGCTTGGAAGAGGACAGGGGTGCCGACTCTTGGAAAATAGGAGGGAGGGAATGAGTTGCTCAGAATCTAGAAGGCACCATTTTTTTCACTGAAAATAACAAAAATTGGCATTTTTCAAAGACAAATCCCCAAAAGAATTATTATTAAAACCAAGAGGGAGAGGAATCTAGGAGGGGAATCAATGCCCCCGTTCATCATTTAGCTCCCCTGAGAGATTTTTCGAGCAGAAATAGACATATTTCATCTTTAGATATTTGGTTCTTCTCCGAAATGTTTCAGTTTCAGATTTTCCTCATTTTATACTGTCATTTTCACTCATTTTTACAGTCGGTTATTACCTATTATTCATTCAATTATTAATATGTGTGAACGCAAGGGGGACTAGGGACCTCCCCGTTCCGGATAGGTTTGAAAGACCTCTAGGAAAACTTCAAATAATCGAACCTTAGAATGTATTTTTGGTCTTTTAGTCCCTCCTACCTTAGAACAAACCTTCTGAACACCCCCCCCCCCCAAGAGGTATGTCCACCTGTGTTTCGAACTATTCTGCCTGGCTCATTTATCGCTCCGAACTTCTTTTTGCTGGAAGAAAGTCAAAGTTTATTATACCAAAGTTGTCTTTCTAGAAGTTTTATAAATCTTTTTTTTTTTCAATTTACTAGTAAAATACCCGTTGATAGTCATGCATGAAGGGTCTAATCGTTATTATCGGCTACTGGATGGGACCAAAGTGAGCGTGAGTGGGGCCAATGAACTTTTTCTTAATCATGTGCTCCCGTTGATGTTGATTGCCCACACTTACAGCTTAATTGTATTTTGATGATTCTGAGCAGCATAATGAACCAAGTCCATAATTAGAGGTATCAGTGTCTGGCACGTACATACGATTTTTCTTTTTTTGAAGGGCAATAACAAAAAAAAATATTTTTGATAGTTTGAAGTAGAAGTTCCAAGAATTTTGAAAAATCTAGTATTTCGAGAGTGCCTGAGTCTAGATGCCCCCTGGATATATGTGTGGTCATCAAATGTGCCCCCCCCCAGATTTAAGAAACTTGAACTAAGGCCCCTATAATTAAATACATGTTTTTGTGAAAATTTAGGTTGCTACGGAATCAGAATCGTAGGCCTATATGGCAAAAATAGGGGACTTAGATCACTGACTGGATTATCTAATTAATTAACCTCTAAGTAATTCTTGAACTGATGGAATATCCCCTCCAGTATAAAGCGTCTTTTTCGTATCCTTCTTCTTCCCCTTATACTGGTGCCATTTGGAGGTGAGGTCCATTCTAGCGAGAAGGGCCCAGGAAGGACTGAGTCATGTAACTGCCAGAGAAGACTACGAATTGAAGTGGTTGAGTGCGATACAATAGTTAGGGCAAAATCTTCCAAGGTTAGCTTCTCAATTTGATCCCTTTCTTGCTGATATAACCTGAAAAAAAGTGAAATTTCTTACTGGGAAGGTCGTTTTTCTCAATTTAACTGTAGGCGTTTTTTAGTTTGACTAATGAATGATTATAGTTGCCAAATTATCTAAATCTGTAGGTGTGGAGACCTGGTGTTTCAGCAAGTCATTATCAACATGATTTGGGGTGCTGTTATGGGGTTTCAAAATAGAAATTTCAGCTCTCTTCCAATTAAAAACACGCTTACTTTTTCATGACAACAAATAGGGCTACCCCAGACTCGTAGGCAGGGTGGGCACGTACGAGCCCTTATCTCCTGAAATCGCAGAATTGTTTAGGGCTTTTCCTTATATGTTATTCTTTATTATTCATTTAATTTACCTGTTTTTGTCTTTTTTCAAATTCATGCATCTTCGAAATTCCAACCCTGTCATCTATAACATATTTTTGGGGACTTCCGTGACCCAGGGTCTTACCAAGGATGTTGTTCGGGGGGAGGGGTAAATTTGTCAACTCACCAAATCCAGTTGGATTATATGGAAGTTGCAGAAAAAAAGGGGAAAGAACTATCAGATCCTTTTTCGTGGTATTTCCGAATCGATTAAAAAAATGCACCTGTTATAACCCTAGAACGCCGTAAATCCAACACAAGGATGAGTTATGGAAATTGTATTCTAATATTCCAACTGGCTGTGGAGGCTTAGCACAATAGTTTATTTAAAATAGATCAAAGAAGTATTTTCAGAACGAAGAAACATTATTTAATATTTACAGTTTCTTTTTTACTATGAAAAAGGTTTGAAGAGAAAGAGGATTTTTTTTCAATGAAGGGATTATTGCTTGAGAGTCAAGGGGTTGCAGTCGTCTTTTATAAGGGGTTCTGTTCCCTTCCCTTGGTGTTTCTTATAACTCATGTTCATTTTATATTAGTTTGTAAATGAATCAGTTTCCAACTTCAGAAGTTGTGATATCCAACTTCAGGATATCACACCAACTTTGGCCATTTTTGATAAAAGAAGGTACCACAAAAAACAATATACCCTGAAAAAAAAGTTGAGTAAAAATTGCATGGTTATTTGTATACCTTACCTTAGACCTTAGATCCACCTGTGCCTCCAGAGGCACCTAGGGCATCAAAAAGGAGCCGCCAGTCTTCCCGCCGGTTTGCTGCTGCAAGTGTGTCCTCCCACTGAGGTTGGATTAATGTGTGCAGGTTACGGAGATCTGTCTGGTACGTTCGACGCAGGGTGTTTCTGGGTCTGCCCCTGCGGCGTGGACCCGATGGCGGCCAATGGAGCGCTGCATTTGGTAGTCGGAGATTGTCCATACGTAGTACATGGCCAAGGTATCTCCATTGGCAGACTTTTATGATATATGTCACAAGAGGCTGGCCAGTCTTGTCACAAATGGATTGGTTTGTTATTCTCTGCTGCCAACGGATGTTGAGAATTCTTCTGAGACATGTGTTTTCAAAAGCAAGTATTCTTCGCTCTTGTTCCTGGTTCAGGTGTCAGTTTTCGGCAGCGTAAAGCAGCACTGGCATAACATTGCTATTGAAGAGTCGTAGCTTTAGCTGTATAGAGAAGCTTTGGGACCGCCATACTTTCCGTAATCTATTGAAGGCCCCATTGGCTTGGCCGATTCTTGTGAGCACTTCTTTTGTGGTCGATCTGGTACTTTCTATTATGCTTCCCAAGTATTTGAAATGGACAACTTGCTCTATGTGTTGGTCTTCGCAAGTGATGCTCAGGGGTGAATCTGTGGTAGCCATGCATTTTGTTTTCTCATTATTCATTTTTAGGCCGACATGGCCGCCTCTCTCCCTCACTTTGTCGAGGAGTTCTTGGAGTCTTTGCTTGCATGATTCTAGGACGGCGATGTCGTCAGCGAAGTCTACATCACTCAGACGTGTTTCTGGATTCAGCTGGATTCCGTCTGTGCTTGTACTTCGCAGTATGTAATCAATAACAATTACGAAAAGTAGCGGTGACAAGACGCAACCTTGCTTAACTCCTGACATAATGCGGAAGAAACGGGTTTGGCCATCTGGTGTCTTTACACAGCACTCGCTATCTTCATAAAACGCAACAATCAATGAAACTATCTTTTCAGGGATTCCGTAATGCAGTAGGATCTTCCACAGACTTTGGCGGTCTACTGAGTCAAATGCCTTCTCAAAATCGATGAATATCATATAGATTTTGGAGCGCCATTCTCTGCTTTCTTCCGTCAGTAGCCTTAGGGTGAATATCAAGTCTGCACATGAACGGTTCGGTCTGAATTCATGTTTCTCGTCGCGAAGGTGTCTGTCGAGCTGCGGGCTGATTCTCTGCAGTAAAATGTGCGTCAGCAATTTGCTAGTTATGGAAAGCATGCAGATTCCTCGCCAGTTGCCTGGGAAGGACGTATCGCCTTTCTTAAAGATCCTCACAAGCGTGTTGCGTTTCCAATCCGAAGGTACTTTGGCAGTTGTACAGGTTACTGGGGACATCACTGTCTAAAACAGTAGGAATATCATAGCCGTTACGTTGATCATGTTTATGGCGATCCGGTCGTCAAAAGGCACCTATTCTTTTTTACTCGTAGTCTCTGCAGCTATACATTCAGGGAACAGAGGCAGCTACGGGATGCTATCTAGTGAAAACAACGTTGTTGCTGGGATCTCTGGGGGATACTCTGGTGGAGGTCTATTCAACAGTTTCTCGAAGGGACTGGCCCAAACTTCGTTTACGTCAGACTGCTGTGTTATTAGGATGCCCGAGGGGTCTGTTACTGGTCCATGTTGAATAGAGGATTTCTTTCCGATAATCTCATTAATGATTTTATAGACGGCTCTTGATTCACCTCTCTCCGCCGCCTATTCTGCCTGCACTTCCTTCCGCCACTGCAGGTTTCTCTGGTATTTTCTTTGACACTCTTCTTTACCGCTTTTTCCGTGGCTCGGTATTCATCGTTTCTGAGGATCTGTCGGTCAGGTGTTTTCATTTGGATGAGGGATGCTTTTACTTTTTTTCTTGTCCCTATGAGTTCCCATGTTTTGTCAGATACCCACTGGTCTTTTGCACTCTTGCGGTACCCAATGGTGGTCTTCGCGGCATTGTGAAAGCACAACTTTATGCTTTTCCAGTGTTGATTGCTATCAGCATCATCTAGTAAAGACAAGGCTTCAAATCTATTCCGCATCTCTAGTTTAAAGGCTTGTTTGAATTCTCTCAACCTCAGTTTCTCCGAGTCAAATACTGGGTTTAAGGGAGCCTTATTTGCTTTTCTATTTCTTTTCAATTTGAGGCGGATTTTTGCTGCCATCAGATTATGATCTGAGCCAACATCAGCTCCTCTATATCCCCTTATATCAAGTAGGCTTGATCTCCACTTCCTGCTCCAAAGAAAATGGTCAATCTGATTTCGGGTATGGCCATCGGGAGATATCCAAGAATATTTGTGTACATCCTGATGAGAAAATAGGGTACCTCCGATTAGTAGGTCGTTAAGGAGCGCGAAGTCGATAAGTAGTTCTCCGTTTTCGTTTCGCTGACCCAGGTCATGCTCTCCGAGAACCTCAGGGGAAAACGATCGGTCGTTCCCTACTTTCGCGTTAAAGTCTCCTAGAAAACATGCCATGTCATGCCGTGGTATGTCGTTTGCCACGGAGTTGAGAGCTCTTTAAAATTCGTCTTTTGATTCGTCGGTGGCGTCATTGGTGGATACATAACATAATACTACTGACAGTTTCGCATGCGCACCGATGAAGCAGGCTTTCAGGATTCTAGGTGAGACCGGTGTCCACTGTAGTAGAGCTTGGGAAGTCTGTTTTGTCATCAATAGGGCTACTCCGAATTCACGCTTTTGCTGCTATCCTCTGTGTGTAATGGTCACATCTCCATCCAGTTTATTTGATTCAGACCCTAGCCATCGAACTTCTGACAGAGCTAGAAGGTCAAGATGGTAATCTTCCAGTGCTCTCAGCGCTTGTTCAGTCTTGGAGGCTTGAGACATTGTGTGGACGTTCCAGAAACTAAATCGGAGGTGTTGTTTTGCATTCATAAATTTTGTCCTTGGGTATGCCGGGGTCGTCATCAAAAGGTGGTTCGAAAATCCGAGGCTCAGACTGGATGTTTCAGTTGCTGTTAGGATTTCCCCCGAGGGCAGGCCCTTGAGGTCCCGGGTGTGGGTCGCAAGCCCACAGCCCAACCCTCCCTCTTTATCCTGGCTTGGGACAGGCTGCATACGCAGGCGAACCATAAAGCAAAATGAACCTGTTAAGTTTCATCAAACTCAACTCCATCCAACCCAACCTAACATGTTGCAGAGGCTGAATTGAATAGGGATTTGAGTTAAATGGGGTTGAATTGCGAAGAGTTGACGTTATTGAGTTGAATGACGGGGTTAAGTTGAACGAGGGTTCATATAAATGGGTTTCGACAATTTATTCATGTCAAAAGCCTTCTAAAGGGTCAAAGCTTTGATGCTGATGAAGCAATACGTTTTTATTATTTCCTGTAAAGTTGTATTCTTGGAATTTTAGACGTTCTTTAATTATAGCGCAGGGGGGGGGGGGATAAATGTACAAAAAGATACAAACTTAAATATCAGTGGAAATAACATACGGCTAAATTGCTTATTTTCGGTACATTTATGTTTTCGAAAATAGAAAGGAAGTCTAATTGCTGTAATAATGGCAACAAATTCTGGTACTGTTCTATTAACCGGACTCTTTTGAATACGGCAATACACAGCAGTCACGAAATAGATCGAGACGGGTGATGAAAACAGGTTTACACTGCCTTCTGGGATATAAACAAAGGCAAGAACTGTATTTAAATTGTTGTTTTTTGGCGTTTAGGGAGGAAAGGTACCTAGGTTAGATTACGTATTTAATATATGTTTGCTTTGCCCCCACCCCCCTCTATGTGACAATATATAGCCCAAATTTGTTTCTAAACTATTATATATTCATCCTATTTTATCTTAGTTCATTAGCATTAATCAAAGTAGCACTATATAAAAGAGCCCGAAAAAATAGAACAGTACCCAAATTCTTGTAGTTGAAATTTCCCATTTGTTTATATATTTACTCATGCTCCAGAACAAGCGATTCTCTGCAAGTACGTGCCCATTTTTGAATCTCCTGTTGCAGATTTACTATTCCAGCAAGACTAAAATCGGAAATTGATCCAGCGGTCGCCAACTTTCCGCCATCCGGTATACCTCCCGGAGCACCACGTGTGCCACACAGTTAGGCCATGATTAGCACAGTTCCGCTATACCTGGCACGGTCCTCGTATCGCTTGGCACAGCTCCACCACGCTTGACCCGCGCCACCTGGTCTAAGCATTTTCTGGAACTCGGAAACCCCTCGAATTCCGTCTTCTTCCTTTTAAGTTCTAAGGCTGTTTTGTCGTACTAAGGTATTTTTAATTTGAGCAATTGTCTGTTAAACAGAACGGACTCGAGTAAAGTTAGGTTAATCCTAATGAAAGATGTCAAAACATGATGATAATATAACACTTTATAGACAAAATTATGGAAACTACGACAAAAAATTGTGAAAAGCAGGCCACACAGAACGCATTATATTAAATACCTAATCTAACCCGTAACCACCTCTATATAGTAAATTATTTGAAAAAAAAAACTTGTCACAAGTTCGAACCTTAAAACGTACAGGGATTAGGAGGTACGGTTGGGGGGCTGCCGCCCCCAAACCCCCCACTTTCCCAGCCTTTAAATAAAAAAAAAAGTTTTTTAAACTGAAAGTAAGGAGTGACATTAAAACTTAAAACGAACAGAAATTATTCCGTATATGAAAGGGGCTGTGCCCTCCTCAACGCCCCGCTCTTTGCGCTAAAGTTTGGCTCTGTCTCACAACTTTATTATCTAAATCAATGAAAAACTTTAGCGTAAAGAGCGAGGCGTTGAGGAGGGCACAGCCCCTTTCATATACGGCATAATTTCTGTTCGTTTTAAGTTTTAATGTGGCTCCTTACTTTCAGTTTAAAAAAGGTTTTTTTTTATTTAAAGGCTGCGAAAGCGGGGGTTTGGGGGCGGCAGCCCCAACTGTACCTCCTAATCCCTGTACGTTTTAAGGTTCGAACTTGTGACTCAGCCTCTTTAACTCTTTAGAAAACGTAGTTTTTTTTTCAATTAATTTCTGCACATTTTTGTACAGTTTGTTACTTATTATTGCTTGACTAACTGTTAGCTGATCGTGTCAGGAGTTAAAGTTGGGGGGCTGCCGCCCTCCAAACCCCCCGCTCTTGAAGATTCTTGTGTTAAGGCTTTTAATTCCTGAATACTCAAATCAAATAGTTTCTTTTTTAGACTTTAAATTCAATATACAAAAATTTCCTCTGTCGGGGAATCGAACACGGGTCTTCAGCCTGACAGTCAGGAGTAGCGACCACTGTACCACAGAGACAATTGTTAAATTATTTTTAGTCTATAGAATCTATTTTTGGCGTAAGCAAATCCCCACAAAACTTGATATTTGGTTTTTGGAAAACAGGGAAGGAGTGATCGCATTGAGCTGAAATTTCGAGGATAAGCTACCAGGTCCCAGGAAAGCTTATCCTTGAAATTTCAGCCCGATCGGACAACGTTAAAGGGGGGCTGTGGTGGGAAAATTTAACATGGGCTCTTATAGGAAAACGAGGTTTTTCGTAATTGTAAATTCGGGGGATAATTTTTTCGGTCTGAAAATATCAAAAGGCCCTAACAGGTCAAATTCCGCTTCGAATGAGTCCTCATTCACCTGGATCCGTTGCTAACTGTGGCCTGTATGCGTGGCTAATAAAAAAAAAAGAGAAATGAACATTAAGTGGCTATATCTGGGTTTTTGGAAAACAGGGAAGGAGTGATCGGATTCAGCTGAAATTTCGAGGATAAGCTCCCGGGCCCTAGGAAAGCTTAACCTCTAAGTTTCAGCCTAATCAGACAACGTTAAAGGGGGGCTGTGGTGGGAGGGTCGAAACTTCCGGCCCAGTTTACCCCGTGAAGATAAAGTCAGAAGAGGATAAAAATTTGCACGTTTCTTAGTTTGAGCTTGGGCTACAAAATGCGATCACCGTCGTCTCTCTGCGACCTCTAGGACCAGAAATCGCTTAACATTGTGGTGGGTCGCCTCTTTAAAGAGGCACAAGTGTGTCTCCTTGATATGTAATAAAAAAGTAAACCTACATCCTAGTCTAGATAATTTCGGAGACCACACTGCCTTTCCATGACGATAAAATAAAATTTCAAAATAAGGATAAAATCCTTTTAATAGACAGTGTATAGCAAATCATATTGAGTTTCTCACTTATTTTGAGTTTCCCACTCAAAATAAGCAAATCATAACCGATCCAGGAATGGGAACTGGTTTCTGTTAGGTGTTACACAACATAATTCTTGAGTGTGTCCCGTTTAACAGAAAGGTACCTTAATTTGTCTCAGTGGGAGGCAGTGGCGGATCCAGGGGGCGCGGGGGGAGCCCCCCTCTAGCGTAGTCCAAAGTAGTGTAATTTACTTAATTAACTCAAGTTTGCGTTAATTAAACTTGCTCATAACGCAAGTTTTTCGGATCAACCTATTTTGCCCCACCCCCCCCCAAAAAAAAAAATCCTGAATCCGTCCCTGGTGGGACTACTGACCCTCTGCTAAAAGGGAAATTTAGCTAATGCAGTTCTAAAAGAGCTTGAGAAAAGTTTTAAATCCGCCAATGAGTCTATCCTGTCCCGAATAAAACCATCACCGATTTGTTGTCTTTCGTTGAGACTTGAAGACGGTACGCGGTCTAAACATAAACGCGGTAATATAAAACGCTGTAAGACCGGTCTTACCGATCTTACCGCGTACCGGTAAGACCGGTACGCGGCTTTACCGAAAACATGGTAAACATAAACCTTAACTTAGAATGCCTTAAGAGAAGGGAAAGTTATTTTTTGGGTAACCATACATAACTTCCGCCAATGACCCTTACCGGGGATAAAACCGTCCTAACTTGGCTAATTTAAAAGACTTTTAAAGAAAAGGAAATTTCTTTTTAGGATAGCCATTCTAGCATCGTTTAATTTTTTTGAAGACTTTTTATCAATTACTAATGACCGAATTCTCTATGTGATAACGAACTAAATGCAACTATGCCACAAAGTTTTGTTTTAAAAAAATATTAAATGCATGAGTCTTGCCCTTGGTTTTGAAAGGTACGTCACTTACGCAGTTATTCAAATTGTAGTTCCCAGTGATTATGTTGCATGTTGATGCAACACTTTTTGTGTTCAAGTGCAGCAATCTCAAGTTCCATATTTTCAATGTTTTTAAGTATTTTTGGATAAGAAGAGTAAATTTGTCAGCCTAATAGCAATAAAAATACCCTATACCAGGCAGTGCATCCCTAAGGGAATTTCGAAAAAAAATTCAAAAAATTCAAAAATTCTAAACTTTTCCGAATTTCTGGGTACTTCTTATTCAAATCATTAAATAATATTAGTTCTTTTGTTATTCTCCAATTCCTGAAAAATTTTTCCGTAGCCTACGTGGCTGATTTCAGCATAGTATAATTTTGATGGCGGCAGGGGCGGATCCAGGGGGACCCTGTCCCCCTCCAAAGATTTTCTGTCACCCTTATTCCATTTTTTCTTTCTGTTTTTTACTTCTTTTCTTTAATAAATTTGTCAATTTGGTTGTCAATTGTTGGAGCCCTTGTCATATCCCCCCCCCCCCAAGATATTGCTGTTGATCCGTATTTGAATGGTGGCTCCAAAATCCATGACAGATGACGGAACACTTTGTGTAAGAACAAATAAAACTAGGCTTTCATAAAAAAAAAACGCTTTGAATCCGCTACTGGGAACAGAATTATAACGCAAATAACATGTTAATGATACATAAGAGTTGTTAAGTGTAAAAAGCTCTGTCCTGAACTTCGGATCTTGGAAAAATTAAATAAAAAAAACAAGTTTTTTAAACTGAAAGTAAGGAGCGACATTAAAACTTAAAACGAACAGAAATTATTCCGTATATGAAAGGGACTGTCCTCTCCTCAACGCCTCGCTCTTTACGCTAAAGTTTTTTATTGTTTTAAAAAATAAAGTTGTAAGACAG
>NC_142794.1:5654994-5720598 GCF_049724085.1 Artemia sp. Qi Xiang Cuo | reverse complement strand
ATATTGTTAAATTCTCAGCGACAGCCCTGCTTTGTAATTAGCAACTAGGTGTGTCAATGGGGGTAGGAGGGGAAATTTGTCTCGCTTCCCCTCAGATTTGAAAAAAAATACCTTTTTGGTATTTCCGTTGAAAACTGTCTTATTTTTTTTCAGTGATAAGGTAAAAAAAAAAAATTGCCCCACCCCTTGCCTAGATTTTCAAAATAAATTCTCCCCTCTGCAGTTTCGGGAATTGGCACCACTGGTGATAATTATAGGCTGTTCTGTAAAAGAAGTCAAAATACCTGAAATTATCATAGAGGGAGTGAATAGGCCGAATAAGGGATAGAATCCGGTCCAGGCCAACTTCAAATCGCACAGTCACTGGTAGTTGTCTAACAAGTCTGGATAAACTCAACTCTAAGCTGGATAGCTTTTGATTCATCCCATTAAGTCTCGCATTCATGGCAGCAAACTGGGACAACACTTGCCGGTCTGCGCTAGATTTCATTAAATTAGTCCATTCAAGTGTCATATTTTGTAATTCTTTGTTCTCGAGAATTTTGGTCAAATCTGGAAGAGCTTCCCCGAGTTCTCCTTCGTTTTTGTTGGTTTCGTTGGATATGACTTTCCAAATATCTGCAACATATTTCACGAGGGCTATACTAGTAGCAATAATTTGCACTAAGGACGCTGGGTCCAATTGAGCTTGAACCAAACTGAAAAACAATAAAATCCAATATGCATTTGTTAAATTCATTGAAAATCACATTCGTTTGCACTCTTTGTACCTAACGGGAAGAAGAAAAGTGTCCAACTATTTCGTAGTATGACTAAATGGTCAATGAATCATGCTAGACCACAAAGGATGGCTTTATTTTTAACCAGAAGCGTGCTTGGAATTTGTTAATTTTGTGGGTTTCAGTTGTGACGTTTGTACCTTCTATATTTTACCTTTCTAATGACGGTGTAACCTCTTTGCTGTATTTAACTGCAATCTAATTTAAAGGATGACGTTAATTTTTTCGAATGTTTTACTTGGAATGGGTTGGTGTTTATAGGTTTCAGTCATTCTTTACATTTTAATGATTTTATTCCTTTTCTTTTTGTATTTTACAGAATCTCTATGAACTAGTACTTGTACTTGTACTTATACTTATTATTTACTATTATATTTACTTATTATTATTTACTTATTATATAACTAGTACTTATTATTTGTCTCCGGTCAACATCTGCTCGAGTTTACTAAAAAAAAAAAAAAAAAAAAAAAAAAAAAAAAAAAAAAACTTCTCCTTTTCCTCTCACGGGATTTTTTGACTAATTGAATTGTGTTGAATCATAACATTTTTACTAGACATGGTTGGCTCTAAGGTGGGGGGGTAGTAGTGACAACCTTCTTGTGGTACTCCATAGAGTAGTAAAAACAAACACGGGCCTACTATAGCAAATTTCAATCACTATCCGGCCACCATTAGCTCTTGCTTCATGAGGCGTGGAATTTTGTGGAATGCCATGCCCAGATTGGATTGATTGAAGCTAGTAATGGCTGCCAATTCATGCACGGGGGGAGGTTTGAATCTCCCAGGACATATGAAGCACTGACCGTGGTGCAGAAAATATTGACGGGGGGCAATTGAAGGTGGCACAAAGAAGATGTCTTGCTAGTAACGGTTCCGAATCTAGTACCGCTCGCCAGTGATGGATGGCCATTTGTGGGCGACTCTCACGTTTTCTTTGAGGAGCGAGTGCTTCATGCCCATCAGGCTTGTCTGAAGCTGGCGGGAATGGTCAAGGCCGTATCCAGGGAGGTTAGGGGGTTTGAACCCCCCTCTCCCTCGAAATGTTTGTGTGATTCGTAAAAACGTAGTAAAAATGGATTAAAACACATTTTTTATGCGTTTGTTGAGTTTTATTTTGTGTTACCCCCCCCTCCCGAAACAGCCCTTTTGTGAAACACCCCCCGAAAAAAATACTGGATACGGCCCTGGGAGGGTTTCCAGGATGTCGGAAAACAATAGTGGATACCTTGACACTATCAAGCAAGATTCACATATAAAGGATAAATAAAATAAAAAGAGCCCTATCTCAAAATACTGTGTCCGAGGGGCACTAATTCCCCAATGACAGTTGATGCTATGTTGTTCTTTTGTTGGTGTGGAGGCATTGGGAATTTGTGGCCTGAACCTAAACTTTGTGATTCTGATCATAACAATAACAAGAGTGGTGTGGGGCATACTAAGTATTTGCCTTGAAAGTAGGGGCATTAGCTGGGGGGGGATTTACACTACTAGATTTCCCTCTTGATGAAAAAAATATCATTTTGGCATCTTTACTCAAAAAATAAAAAAAAACTGCAAATTTCCCTCCCTGTAATTGAAAAATACATTTTGCCCCACTCCTTCCTAGAAATTTATTAGAATTGCCTTTTCCGCCTAGAAACATTTCTATGGTTGCTTCTTGATTAAAAAAAAAAAGAAAATACTTTTTTGGCATTTTTTATTCAAATGAAATAAAAAACTGCAAATTTCCCTCCCTTAATTTGAAAATAGCAAACAACCCTTTCTATTTTGGAATTACGTTGATATAATCTTTAAATTATTAAACTAAATAAAACAAACTAGTTTTTTTTTACTGAAAGTAAGGAGCGACGTTAAAACTTAAAACGAACAGAAATCATTCCGTATATGAAAGGGGCTGTCCCCTCCTCAACGCCTCGGTCTTTACGCTAAAGTTTTTTATTGTTTAAAAAATACAGTTGTGGGAAAGTCAAACTTTTGCGTAAAGAGCGAGGCGTTGAGGAGGGGACAGCCCCTTTCACATACGGAATAATTTCTGTTCGTTTCCAGTTTTAACGTCGCTCCTTACTTTCAATTAAAAACTTGTTTTTTTATATTTCATTTTTGAACGTTTTTGAATAAATGCAGTTTTGATTTTGGCTCACTGTACATGAATAATAAACACCAAATTTGCATATTAAATTTATTTTTATTTGGTGAAATGGCTTTCTCGAACGTTCTTTAATTTTATTTTCGAACGTTTTTATTAGTAATAAATATACGTAACTTACGAATTAACTTACGTAACGAATTTCTATATTCATATATTTTTAATACCTACATTAGAGGTTTCACCCCATAGTCAACACCTCGCTGTTCACACTAAAGTTCGAATTTTGTTCCAATTCTTTAAACTTGACCCCTAAATAACAAAGGCCGTTAATTAGAATAAATAGCTCTTATGAAAGTACTAAAATATCTTTGGCTTAAAGAGCGAGGCATTGACTAGGGGCCGAACCCAATCATATACGTAATATTTTCTGTTTGTTTCAAGTTTTGATGTTGCTCCTGAGCCTACTTTTAGTTGAAAAACTTGTTTTTTTTTATTTAATTTCTGATCTTTTTTTTAAGTATTGCTGGGAAATCTGGCACCCCCTTCATAGCAATGTTCCTTCCCACATGAAAACTTCCTCCATGTAAAGATCCTCCCATATAACTCCCGACCCCCCCCCCCACTACTAGAAAAATCCCCCTGAAAACGTCTGTATACTTCCCAATAACCAATATTATATGTTAACATTGGGTAAAGTTCATAACTTTCAGCCCTCCCCCCGGGGATTTTGGGGGATTAAGTCGTCCTAAATGAGATAGTTATCCTGTTTTCGACCATGCTGAACAAAATGGCTATCTCAAATTTTGATCGGGTGACTTTGGGAAAAAAATGAGCGTGGGGCCTAGATGCCCTCTATTTTTTTTTCTCTTAAAATGGGCACTAGAACGTTTAATTTCCGTCCAATGAGCCCTCCCACGATATTCTAGGATAACTGGGTCGATATGATATATATTTGAAAACTTGATGTTTTTAGTGATACTAAACTTGATGAAACCATGTATTCTATGTATTTGAAATCAGCATTAAAATCTGATTCTTTTGATGTATCTATTGGTATTAAAATCCCTTTTTTTTAGAGTTTTGGTTACTATTGAGTTGGGTTGCTCCTTACTTATAGTTCGTTACCACGAACTGTTTGAAAGTATCAAGGACACTAAAAATGAAATCTAATTCTTTAAATTGGTTAAGTGGAAACTTGCACAACCAAATACGTCTTTAAAAAAATTAGAAAAAGCTGAGAATTCAATTTTTTTTTAAGATCTCTCTTTTTCAAATTCTCAATTTTTTTCTTTTTTTTTTACAAGCGTCTGCCATTTTTAAAAATGAAAAACGCATGTAAAAAATGAGCAAAAAAATGAGCAAAAAAATATATCATTATGGAGGTCTAGAAAGTGTAAATTTTTCGATTAATTTAGCAGCAGGAAAGCACAAACATTAATTGGCAGTAAAACGGGTAAAATTTTAGGGATTGGATGAGTAAAAATATGTAAAATATGGGCCAACCCTACATGCTTATGATTAAGATCATTCAGCGCTTCAAATTATTCATCGTTGACTTACCTATAAGAAATTCTTTTTTGTAAGACAAATTATCCTATTTTGATATATTTATTTAATCCAATTTATTCCAAAAATATCACTTTTATTGTTTAACTTATATCACTTAAAGTACAAGTATTAAAGTAATTGTTTAGCTTCGGAAAAAAAGAAATACAGACTTATATTGAAATATCAACCTTACCTGTTTCACTTGATATATGATAGGCAATCAGACTTGCCCGTGTAGAATGAACATGAAAATTTGTGTAATGGAAAATCCAAGACATGTTTTCAAAGGAATATTTGTAAATGTCTGCGATATCTTTGAATTTTTAAGTGCGAAAAGCGCTATCATATTTACCGAATTAGTTTCAGCATATTGTTTTTCACGATTCGGTTTGGAAACACGGGTGAATTTTTTTGGCCTCGAATTCGGACCTTTAATATCTTGTAACAACAAAAACCAAAGAAAAATCAAATGAGAATCCTGATTTTCAGGTCCGAATAGACCTAAGATGCAGCCAGATGGTAAACATGTTTTCAATTTGATGTCGTTGGTAAAAAAATCTTTAAGAAGAGGGAAAAAATGTTTTCAATTTGATGTCGTTGTTAAAAAATCTTTAAGAAGAGGGAAAAAATGTTTTAAATTTGATGTCTTTGGTAAAAAATCTTTAAGAAGAGGTAAAAAATGTTTTCAATTTTATGTCGCTGGTAAAAAATCTTTAAGAAGAGGGAAAAAATGTTTTCAATTTGATGTCAGTGGTAAAAAATCTTTAAGAAGAGGGAAAAAATGTTTTCAATTTGATGTCGTTGGTAAAAAATCTTTAAGAAGAGGGAAAAAATGTTTTCAATTTGATGTCGTTGTTAAAAAATCTTTAAGAAGAGGGAAAAAATGTTTTAAATTTTATGTCGTTGGTAAAAAATCTTTAAGAAGAGGGAAAAAATGTTTTCAATTTGATGTCGTTGGTAAAAAATCTTTAAGAAGAGGGAAAAAATGTTTTCAATTTGATGTCGCTGGTAAAAATCTTTAAGAAGAGGGAAAAAATGTTTTCAATTTGATGTTGTTGGTAAAAAATCTTTAAGAAGAGGAAAAAGATGTTTTCAATTTGATGTCGTTGGTAAAAAAATCTTTAAGAAGAGGGAAAAAATGTTTTCAATTTGATGTCATTGGTAAAAAATCTTTAAGAAGAGGGAAAAAATGTTTTCAATTTGATGTCGTTGGTAAAAAATTGACTAGGGGGTTCACCCCCTAGTCAATACCTCACTCTTTAAGCCAGAGATTTTTTAGTACTTTCATAAGAGCTATTTATTCTGATTAACGGCCTTTGTGATTAAGCGGTCATTTTTAAAGAATTGGAACAAAATTCGAACTTTCGCTTAAAGAGCAATGTATTGACCAGGGGGCGAACCCCCTAATATATGTATTAAAATTATATGAATATAGAAGTTCGTTACATAACTTAATTCGTAAGTTACGTATATTTATTACTAATAAAAACGTTCGTAAATAAAATTAAACAAGTTTCGAGAAAGTCATTTAACCAAATAAAAGTAAATTAATATGAAAATTCTGTTTTAATTATTCATGAACTGTGAGCCAAGATCAAAACCTGCATTTATTCAAAAACGTTCAAAAATTAAATAAAAAAAACAGTTTTTTTTAACTGAAAGTAAGGAGCGACATTAAAACTTAAAACGAACAGAAATTATTCCGTATCTGAAAGGGGCTGTCCTCTCCTCAACGCCTCGGTCTTTACGCTAAAATTTGACTTTCTCACAACTCTATTTTTTTTAAACAATAAAAAACTTTAGCGTAAAGAGCGAGGCGTTGAGGAGGGGACAGTCCCTTTCAAATACGGAGTAATTTCTGTTCGTTTTAAGTTTTAATGTCGCTCCTTACTTTCAGTTAAAAAAAACTTGTTTTTTTTTATTTAATATTAGAGAAGGATCTAAACATGCCTACAAAATAGGAAAACTGTCCTTTTTCAACAATTTTTGACCAAATTTTCACTTATTTTTAATCTTAAAAACCCTGTACACCGAATTTCAGAAATTGAAGGAACTGAATGAAGATATAACTGAACGTCAGCTATGAGATAATAATGAGTTTTTTTTATTTTTTTTATATAGTAAAACCGTTGGAGAGGTGAAAAATAACAAACAAAAAATTTCACAAAATTTCAAACAAAATAAAAAACCCTGTACACCGAATTTCAGAAATTGAATGAACTGAATGAAGATATAACTGAACTTCAGCTATGAGATAATAAGGTTTTTTTAATTTTTTATATAGTAAAACCGTTGGAGAGGTGAAAAATAACAAAAAAAAAATTTCACAAAATTTCAAACAAAATAAAAAACCCTGTACACCGAATTTCAGAAATTGAATGAACTGAATGAAGATATAACTGAACGTCAGCTGTGAGATAATACGGTTTTTTTTTATTTTTTATATGGTAAAACCGTTGGAGAGGTGAAAAATAACAAACAAAAAATTTCACAAAATTTCAAACAAAATAAAAAACCCTGTACACCGAATTTCAGAAATTGAATGAACTGAATGAAGATATAACTGAACGTCAGCTGTGATATAATAAGGTTTTTTTTTTATATGGTAAAACCGTTGGAGAGGTGAAAAATAACAAACAAAAAATTTCACAAAATTTCAAACAAAATAAAAAACCCTGTATACCGAATTTCAGAAATTGAATGAACTGGATGAAGATATTACTGAACGTCAGCTGTGAGATAATAAGGTTTTTTTTTTTTTTATGGTAAAACCGTTGGAGAGGTGAAAAATAACAAACAAAAAATTTCACAAAATTTCAAACAAAATAAAAAACCCTGTATACCGAATTTCAGAAATTGAATGAACTGGATGAAGATATTACTGAACGTCAGCTGTGAGATAATAAGGTTTTTTTTATTTTTTATATGGTAAAACCGTTGGAGAGGTGGAAAATAACAAACAAAAAATTTCACCTGAAACATAAACCTTTACACTGACAACTAAAAAATTGGAACCTTACAGATAGTACGTGAATAAAGCTTCGCTTCATTTTGTCTGTGGACTTGATACTTGGAATCATGAGGACAGTGGTTCGAGCCCTAGTGTCACTGATTATTTGGTTTGGGACGGGAGTCAATGGTGTGATTCTGTAAGTTTAGCCGGAGTCGCTCTAAATGGGTATCTGGAGAACATTTGGGAAAAACACGGGAAGCAGATGATTTGCCCCCAACCATGCGTTGCACTTCCGGCTGGAGGCAGTGAATCAGGAGATCGGTACCTACGCAACGGAGACCATTGGTCGTTTTTTTGGGTCAGACTATTAGCGAAAAAGTTTGTGTTTCTTTTTAAGTTTATTCTGTCTCAGGCGTATTCCCTAGAATAAGGATTGTAACATAAAATCAAAAAACACTATTTGTCCATTGGACATTAAACCAGTTTTCTTCTGAGCCGATTTAACTAAATTCATTCTAAGAAGTCCAATTATTCCATTGTTTTAATCACTTATCCTGGGTTTTACTTATTCATTGATAGTAATTTCTGGTCGTCTTAAGTTTGAGTTATTATATGACTTCTATTTATGTTCGTCTCAGGTTTTAATATGGCTCTTTACTTGCCTTTGAAAAACTTTTTTTTTGTTTCTAATTCCAAATAGAATGTATTCTCTGTAGTCGTCCACTTCTTATTTTTATTTCTAAATTTTATTTCTAGTTTTCTAGATTTATGTCTTCTTCTTCGCCTTCATTTTTATTACTTTCTTCCTCTTTTTTTTGGCTGATAGACATATTCTGTATTGTTCAAACTCAGATCTCAATTTTATTGTGCTTTTAATCACCTTTTTTTGCGTTTTAGTCAAAATATACTCGTGTTATAAATTAATGTCATGTATTATTTATAGGTTGGTTTTTATGAAATCTTGTCCGGTATGTGGGTACGAAACGGACTGCAAATTAAAGGACAAGCAATGACTTATCTTCAATGTCATTTTGGCAACTCCATGGTTGATGCAGATATCTACCTGCTGCAGTTGTGTTCTACTCAAATTAAGCCATCAACATTTTTAATGACTGTTATCGAAAAGTAAGTTGTTTTTACTAAGAAGATCCTTCGTAGGAGAGGGGTAGAATGCTGAGGGGTTACCATCTCCACCGTCTAGTTTGCATCTCAGATTCCGTCGTTGTACATTTCAGATTTCCCCGCCACGTTTGCAATACTTCAGCCACGCTACTCTATTATTGATGCAGATTTGGTAACTGCACGGTTGATCTTTGGTAACCTGTCGCAGTTATGTTCCGCTCAAATTAATCCATAAATTTTTTGATGATTATTGAGGCAGATTTGGTAACTGCACGGTTGATCTACCTGCTGCAGTTGTGTTCTACTCAAATTAAGCCATCAACATTTTTAATGACTGTTATCGAAAAGCAAGTCGTATTTACTAAGAAGATCCTTCGTAGGAGAGGGGTAGAATGCTGAGGGGTTACCATCTCCGCCGTCTAGTTTGCATCTCAGGTTCCGCAGTTGTACATTTCAGATTTCCCCGCCACGTTTGCGATTCTTCCGCCACGCTACTCTATTATTGATGTGGTAACTGCACGGTTGATATACCTGTCGCAGTTATGTTCCGCTCAAATTAATCCATAAATTTTTTGATGATTATTGATGCAGATTTGGTAACTGCACGGTTGATCTACCTGCTGCAGTTGTGTTCTACTCAAATTAAGCCATCAACATTTTTAATGACTGTTATCGAAAAGCAAGTCGTATTTACTAAGAAGATCCTTCGTAGGAGAGGGTAGAATGCTGAGGGGTTATCATCTCCGCCGTCTAGTTTGCATCTCAGGTTCCGCAGTTGTACATTTCAGATTTCCCCGCCACGTTTGCGATTCTTCCGCCACGCTACTCTATTATTGATGTGGTAACTGCACGGTTGATATACCTGTCGCAGTTATGTTCTTCTCAAATTAATCCATCGATTTTTTGATGATTATTGATGCAGATTTGGTAACTGCACGGTTGATCTACCTGCTGCAGTTATGTTCCGCTCAAATTAATCCATCAATTTTTTGATGATTGTTACTGAAAAGTAGGTTCTATCCGCAATAATAAGGCTCTTCGGTTGGAGGTGGGGGCAGAATTGTTAAATTCAAGAGCCAAGGGGCTTCTCACTCTCGGCCGCCTGCTTCACTTGGTACTGTTCCGCTACGTCTCTTGGTGACCTGCTTGGCACACTTCTGCCATGCCTGGCTGCATAAATTAATGTTCATACGTTTGAGAATACCTTTTTTTTAATAAGATTCTAAACTTCAATTACTTGATGGTACATGATGCTAATCATTTTGTTTTATTCTTTTATTTATTTTATCTTTTTATTAGTTAGATTATTTTTCCTTGCCTGGAAAACCAGTTCATAAAACAGAAACGAATTCTCCAAAGACAAGATTGCTTCATAAGATACGAGACTGTCAATGGCATAATATTTATTTTTAGAAAAGTTGGCACTGCCACCCGTTGAAAGGGGCCTGAAATTAATTTTTCGTTGGGGGGGGGGAGAGGGTTAAACTCTTCGAAACACAGAAAAAATAGAATAATATCATGGACACTATAAAGAAATTCAATTATGAGCTTTATGGGTATCGGGGGGGGGGGGACTGTCCTGATTGATACACCCTGAAACTATTAAACTAGCAGAACAAAAAAGCAGTAAGAAAAAGAAAATTATGCTTAGAACTGTTTTATGCGTTTTTTTAAAACGGTCTTACTCAATTTCGTCTGTTTAGGTCGAAGACCAAATCTTGCACAAATCAGTATATCATTCAGTATTTATTTAATATTCAATAGTAATTTAATTCACTTTAATAGTAAAAATTTAATTCACTTCTAGTGGCACGGTTGAGTTGAAATTTCGTATGTGACTACCCTGTAACAGTTAATGACGTGGCTATTGGTGATTTAGGAGAGGAACGTGTGGTTTTGCAATAAAGTTTTGGAACCGAAGATTCCTTGTCTTGAGCAGCTAAGGGCCTTCAAATGCCCTTTAATAGGTGTAAAACACGCATGAAAAAGTTGATACGAATGTACAATGACATTTACCAAAAGCATGCTCTCATTTATACTTGCACTGATAAATTTTATTATATTTTTAATAATATAATATTCATAATATAACATTTATTATATTAAAAAAAATTTTCACTGCCTGGAAAACTTGAAAATTTTCAAGGCCAGAAATGAAAGCGCAGGACGGTCGTCACATCGTTAACGCTTCCTGATAATTATGGTGATATTGTCTTTATGTTACTTTGAAGTATACTGTGTTGCAAAGATCTTTGAATACCCATAAAATTAGTCGTTACTACCCCGCACTTTCATTTTAGTCTTTAAAATTTATTTTTCCGGTTAGTAGGAATTTTTTTTTATTTCTTCACAGTTTACTGCAATTGCATATAAAAACCAGTGGTGTCAATACACTAAAATTGAGGGGGAGAACATGTATTTTCAAAATATAGGGGAGGCAAGTTTCTCCTTTTTTTTTTCAATGAAAATACCCCAAAAGAAAGTATTTTTCAAAATCTAAATAGGGGGCCAAAAAGCTAGGGGGCATTTGCATTCCCCCTATTGACACCACTGATTCAAGTTTTTGACAGTTTTTAAAAATCTGCATGTCTACTTTTTTCTCCTGTAATTTCCTTAAGATTTATTTAATGAGCTTATAATTTTAGTTTTTTTTTGTCAATGTTGTATGCTTGCTCTGTAACCTTTTGTGATTAGCTTCAAACTTATATTTCTTGACTCGCCCCCAAACATCTGTCATAAGAATGTTAGTAAATATACATTTATAATTTGAGTGGCAGTCACCGCTATCAAGGGCGTAGTGAGGGGTTCAGCAGCTCTGTACTGAACTGAAATTGGTCATCCACTTCTTTGAATATTATACGAGTTTGGACCACTACAAATACACAATAAAGTCATTATTTACCAATGAGCAAGTGCACTGGTGGACTGATTTACATGCAGCACGTCAAATAAATTGCTGCAAAATGTTTTGATGGAAGCAAAACTGCCAGAAGCTTTAAGCGGTTCTGCGGAGTAGGAAACAGTTATGACCTTTGAAAGTTTAAGGCCAATTTCGTATCTCTAGAGATGTTCAAAATCAGAGACGTAGACGAGGTTTTTATCACCATTTTTGGCATTGTCAAATTAGTAGTAGATAATGACTTTCTAGCTTCATCAAAGGACTGGAGCTTATTCTTCAAGAAAATCTATTGTCATCCAATAGCTCTTGGGAAAACAAATTGGCAATACTCAAATGAAATAAGCGCCCTTTACACCTGATAATTGAACTTGCCAGTGGTGTCGATTAGGGGCGGGATGGACGTGCCCTCAGGTTTTTGAAAAAGGCCTCTTTCGGTATTTTCACTGAAAAAAAAAACTGGAAAAACAACAAGTGTACCCCCTCCCCTCCTAGATATTGACAATGTTTAATTGAAATAAGTGTAATTTATACCTAATGATCGACCTTACCAGTGGTGTCAGTTAAGGATGAGGGGTCTTTGCTCTATCCCTTAGATCTTCAAACAGACCTTTATTAATGGGGGGGGGGGTTACTTTCATTTAAAAATGCCTTTTAAAATTGGAAAAAATTAAGTTTTCCCCGTAGCTATTGAAAAATACATTCCCCCCCCTTAAATCTGATGAATTGATGTTACTGGAACATGCACTTTTTCCTCATTTACTATTCCCTGTAGTTGCAAGAGGTGTTGCAAGGTGTTGAAGTCAGCTATTTCCATTTAAAATTGCAATCATATACATCATACAAAAGTTAGATAATCTATAATGGAATGAAAATTACGATCAGTTTTATAGTGAGGGGTATGTCGATCGCACAGGGTTGCCCGTTACTTTATATTAGAGGTGTATTGTGTTGATTTCCTTTCATTTCCTTTTTTTATACTAAAGATAAATTGTCACAAATAAATTAAATTGTGCTATGTTTTATTTTTGTATATTTTAGCAAGTTATTTAAGGAGAAATCTATTTCGGAAGAAGCGTGAAGGGAGAGAAACAAATAAAAACACCTCTAAAACAGACAAATATTACCTTTCTCCTCTTACACTGTTTTTTATACTGCGCTAAGCTTTTTTCATAAAGTCTGAATGTGGGTATATGATCGTGAAAAATTGTGAGCATATTGATTGTGAAACATAATTATTTTTCATACAGATAACATAAAGCAAGAGATATATGATTGTAATATCAAAATTATGATCGGCAAGCCGATCATATGTGTAGCGAAGTCGCAGAGGGTGACCCATAAGAAACTAGAACGAAACGTCTCTGTCACCTTTATTTTGTTTTTGGTTTTATGTATCTAAACCAGTGCTGTAGCAAGTGGGACAGTGGCATAATTTCGTTAAAATCCGGGGGGGGGCAAAATTGGAGCTAATTTTCTCAAATCAAGTGAAAATGACAGTATTAGCTAAAAAAGAAGCCATTTGGTACAATAAAGGTACTTTATAGTACTATAAAGGTAAATATGTACTAAAAAAACTGATATGTTTCTGTTGATATGTTATGTTATGTTGTTATGTTATGTTATGTTGATATGTTATGTTGATATGATATGTTTCTGCTTGAATTATGCAGGTTTATGTTAGTTTGGACAAAATTTTGGGAGAAACTAAATTTTAGCTGGGGGGGGGGCAAACTCGGGTCTTTGGGGGTGGGGGGTAAACTGAGTTCAGGGAGGGGAGTTGCTCCCCTGCCCCATAGAAAATTACGCCCCTGAAGAGGGGCTCAATGAGGTACACTTTCCCTGGGCTCAGGATCTGTTGGGGCTCATTCTAGATCATCCTTTTATGCATTAGTTGTCGGAAAAAAAAACGTTTCAATGGAATAATCCCTGCTAAACTCAATAATTCAACAGTATTACCACATTTCTTATACACAGCACTATTTTCGAAGATTGTCTCACAAACAGATAAACGTAAACTCCGTTCAGTAAATAAATGTAAATTTAGTTCGGCGGTTTTGTATCCGGCGTGGTATTCCTGCTAAGCGCAGAACTTACTACACAAACAAGTGGACAACCCTGTTCTAGGTCATTTTTTTTTTGAAAGGGGAGGGGATTTCCACATTTAATATAAGAGTATTAGCCTTTTTCCATTATGGTACATGAAACCTTTGCGGAGATTTGTGACTGTATTATTGATTGATTGTTGTTAATTTGTGGTTAATATATATATTACCTTATTAACGGGATTTCTATTATTACAGATTTCATGTCCTTGAATGTTTAAGCCTATCTCCTAACCTTCGCTACTCATATTTGGAACCTGATCAGGAGATGCTAATGATTGAATCGTGTTTAACATTTCTTGCTTCATTAATGAGCATCAGGACATACATTGGTAAGTTGTCATCCTCTTCACTTATCTTAAAAAGGGTATTTTGTTATTTGTTCGTGTTTTGACAATGACTGACTAATTAGAGTCAAGTTAAACATTACTGTCGCTTGACAATGTTCGTGTTTTGACAATGACCATGTATTTGTTCGGGTTTTGACAATGACTGACTAATTAGAGTCAAGTTAAACATTACTGTGACTTGAAAATGTTCGTGTTTTGACTATGACCATGTATTTGTTCGGGTTTTGTCAGTGACCTGACTAAGTAGAGTCAAATTAAACATTACTGTGGCTTGATAATGCTATTGCAGGACTTGCTTGGAAATGGTAGCATCAATTCACGAAATTGTCGGATATTTTCGATTTTTTTTTTTAGAATTAAGATACAAAAAAGGTACTTTTCAAAATTTGAAGGAGGGGTGTAGCTTTTCCAATTTTCAAAATGAAGGTACAAAAGCACCCCCTCCCCTTCCCCACCTTTAATTTGGTGCCCCTCCTTGAAAGAAGATTAAAAATGTGAAAATCGTCATTTATAAAAATTTTATGACAGTTTGGATTTTTTTTCTCTAAAAATATTTCGAGGAGTTTTTATAAGCTTACGATTTACGGCTGGTCTTCGAAAATTCGAAAATAAAGCAAGCTCTGTCGATGGGTCTAACCTATTACCTTCCATCTAATTCGAATCTCAAGATAGCTAGAATTTTTTGCTTCTTTTTTTATCTACCTTCTTTGCCTAACCACATTATTTTACTTACTTTACTCATTCACATTCTTCACATATTTGTGTCTTCTTTATTCACTCACATAATTTTTTGGAAAATGAACGAATGGTTGTTAATAAAATATAAACAAACCCAAAACTTACTTTTTGGGTTTCTTCAAAAACTTCCTCTGATAACATAATGCCTTTTCAACTACTGCATTCGATTTTGACTGTGCTTAATCCATTTTTGGTAGAGAACTTTTGAACCAGGGTTACCAACCGTCAACATCTAAAAAGAGTGCAAATCAAGGTAAAAAAGAGCGATTTTTGCTAAAAAAGATTGTAAGTAAAAAAAAGAAAAAAAAACTGGTGCATCCCCTCTTATGTAAAAAAAAAGAGTGCAATCACATAAAAGTGCGCAAGTTGGCAACCCTACTCCTTGGGTTAAATCCATTTCTGACGTAGTTGCCAACGACTGACGTTTAAAGCGAATGAAAACTGACACTCCAAAAATAGTGATTTTCACTCTTCCGCATACCTTTTGACGTAAAAAAGACTGCATTTCACACGAAAGTGAGTAAGTTGGCAACCCTGGTTCGAACTTGTTCTTTTAATTGCTGCGGGACCAGACGCGGACACCTCGCCCGGTATGTAGAACACTGTATGGTTGATTCCCATTTGTCGTGATCTTGGACCAGCTCTTCAGCAAGCCAGAGCCAGCAGCTCTCCCACTTTCTACCAAAATTTGAAATCCGCCATTGGTGTCGAGGTCGTTTTTGACATTTGCCCATCAATTCTTCAATTGAACGCTAGGTCACCCATGTCAATCTGGCAAAGGAGCAGCAAGAAGCAATGGCTTGATGATGCGGGCATTGGATTTTCTCAGGACATGGCCAAACCAGCGCAGTCTTTTCTGTTTGACAATCGTGATTGTGGGCTTGATGTTACAGCATCAGTGGCGCACATCAACATTCGAGATTCTGTATGAGTTGTAATTCTCAGGATTTTACGTAAACAGTCAACGACAACGATCTTCCGTCGTTGTTTCGAAAAACGACGAGTTTCCGTCAATTTCTATTAATGAGAAAAATGAATATATATATATATATATATATATATATATATATATATATATATATATATATATATATATATATATATATATATATATATATATATATATATATATATATATATATATATATATATATATATATATATATATTAGTATTGTTAT
The DNA here is from genome assembly GCF_049724085.1 of Artemia sp. Qi Xiang Cuo. Lineage (NCBI taxonomy): Eukaryota > Metazoa > Arthropoda > Branchiopoda > Anostraca > Artemiidae > Artemia > Artemia sp. Qi Xiang Cuo. The sequence continues at coordinate 5,704,835 of NC_142794.1, read as the reverse complement.
TTTAAAATGAAAAGTCATGCCTACTTTTAAGAGAAAGCTTTAAAAGAAGGTCAGATGTCCCAATTTTTACGATAAAGTCAGCCCTTTATTTTATTAAAAAAAAATGAAAGGTCCATTTCTTGTATTTATTTTTCAAAATGTGTTTATTTTCCAAATATGATGTTCTATATTTTTGAGCAAACGCGTAATTTCTAAAAAATTAAATTATAAAAAAATAAAATGGTAGTTCTCATATCTATTTCGCAGTTACTATTTTCTTCAGATTAATTTGATTTCTTCAAATTAATTAAAAATAATGGAAAACGTATTGCGTGTATTCAATTCAGGATAAATATTCCGTCATTGGGGGGGGGGGGAGGGGTGGCGATAAAGCTCATTTCTGAGATTCTTACTCAATTGAATGCTATATTTGGATTAACATTCTTAGCTATCTCAATATGCAGTTAATCAGGATATTTACTGACAAGTCTAAACCTATCTTTAGTCAGACGAAAAAATATTTTATCTTAATTTTGGGTTTTCAATATCTTTTCCATCCAAAGTATGTCTATTTCTTATATATCCGAATATTAGCGCAACTTCGGCTGCTGTGGCATTAGTTCCCAAGTACGGGTTTTCTGTACAAGTTTTACACTTTGAAAATTACCTTCTTTTAGTAACTTCGGAAGTCTCAACATAAAGAGGACAAAATCGGAACTGATTTTAAAGATGAAAACAAATTTGCAACATTAACTTTAACTCCTCCAATATTTGCATTGCATTATGAAAAGCTGCGTTTATTGTAATTTAAATGGCCTTTTTTTAACAGGGAAGAATGATTCTGTGGTTTTCCTCCTAGAAGTCCTCTCTATTTTATGCATGGGTGACAAGACTCACAGTCAACTTCTTGAACTTCTACCAGAAAAATGTGGATCACCACAAACAAAAGACATCGATGCATTTTTAACTGAAGTAATTTTTTTCTCTTTTTCTCTTCTTAATTAAGTTTGTCAGAGGACATAGATCTTGGAGATAGGGCGGTGGTGACACGTTATCCATCTCTCCAGTCATTCTTTCTCTCTATCTTGTACTCTATACTATACCTCGCTGTCTTGTACGCTACTTTCGTAATAATAATTATTTCATTTTGCGAGGGACAAAAGAAAGAAACTATAATATACATATATACTAATGCTACTACTACTACTACTAGCAGCTCTGTGCAGCACCAAGCCGCCTGAGGTGAACACAGCTGTGTACTCTCCTTCTGTATCCCAATTTATTCAAAGCTCAACTCTAAACTTTCCCAAGAAATCCCGATTCCCTTTAAATCCTATCTAATGGCCTCTTTCCATCCCGTTCAGAGATGACCTGTTCTTCGTTCGGCCCTAGATCGATGGCTGAAAAGGATAATCTTTGTCAATGTGTCATCCTTCACCCTCAGAATGTGCCCTTGCCATTCCAACCATTTTCTCATTTTAGCCCTATAAAGTGGGATAGAACTACATTTTTCTTACACCCTACTGTTTGGAATACGGTGAGTGAAACGTGTACCAAAAACTATATGTAGATAATTCCTCTGGAAAACATTTAAAAAACTCCCTCCGTCTTCCGAAGCGCTCACGGTTCAAAACCATACTTGACCATTGTCGTCACTGTAGCTTCCAACATTCTAATCTTGGTTTGCAGACTTATCTTCCTATTCTTCCAAACTTTTTTGAACTCTGAAAAAAAGCTCGGGGCCTAGGCTATTCCACTTTTTATATCTTCACTGTATCCACCATCTTCACTAATAATACTACCCGGGTAAGTGAAGCTATCCATTTGATCAATTTTCTCGTTATCCAACTTCACTTCTTACCTTCATTTATTCTTAGTCTAAGGGTGGTAGTATTTTTCACTATTAATTTTCAAACCTATTTTATGGTAAAGCAGTTTTTCCCAGAAAGGGCTAGCTTTTACAGATAAAAAAATCAACAACAAAAAAAAGCAAAAAATAAGCCATGATCGTCAATTTAGTAAGCAGAAAGTACAAAGGTCTGTTAGTTTTTTAGTTCGAAGCAGTGGTTCCCAAAATCACATTTAACTAATTAGTTTTACTAATCGATTTGCACGATTTAACGTGGCAACACTGACGAAAACGTAATACTGCCCTAAAACCTTCATAATTTTGAAAGACCCAATAGGAAAATATTAAAAATGGTGATTAAATTTAAGATGGGTAGAGGTGGCAATAAATGTGTTTATTTTCATGACATTAAACTTATAAAACATTTGATTAGTTGTATTTGACCGAGAATAAATTGATGAATATCCAGCGGTGACTAAATAAATCCTGTCTGTTCCCTGTCTGATCAATGCCCTAAGTCTGCTCCCTGGAAACCTTTGGCTCGCTTTCTAAATTATTAAATAAAAAAACAAGTTTTTTTTCAACCGAAAGATGAAGCAACGTCAAAACTTAAAACAAACAGAAATTATTACGTATTGAGGGGGTTGCCTCATCCTCAAGCCCTCGCTATTTACGCTAAAGTTTAGTTAAAATACTTTAAAAACGACTCCTGAGACACAATGGCTGCTTAATTAGAATAATAAGCTTTTTAAAAAGTACAAAAAATTGTAACGTAAAGAGCGAGGTATTGAGGATCGGACAGTCCCCTCATATACGTAATAATTTCTGTTTCTTTTAAGTTTTGATCTTGCTTCTTACTTTCAGTTGAAAAATTTGTTTTCTTCAAATATAATTTCTGATCATTTTTAAATAATGCCGGGAAATCTGGCTCCCCCTCAACGGTAAATTCCTTCCCCTCACGTAAAATTTCTCCATAGAAGCTCTTGAAGTTTTTCCCACGTAAATACCCCCCCCCCTCTCTAGGAAAATTCCCCCAGGACAATTCCATTTGAGCTGAAAATTCCCCTTGAAAAATTTCTTTTTCGGACGATTCCGACTGAAAATTGTTTCTTCTGCCGGAAAAAAAGACCACGTAACAATTCATCAACTTTATTATTAAAATGGATAGTTTATATTAGATTGTACGCTAAAGCAACGATTCCAAATGTACGTTACGTGTAAAATACGCTTTATTTTTGATTTTTCGCTTTGTGTTCTCTTGTTTTTGAAAATTCTCATATCATATTGAACGAACAATGGTTACATATATGCCGGGACGTACGCAGGGGGGGACCTCCGGGCCCGGCCCCCCCCCCCCCCCGAAATCTCACGATTTTTTTTCATTTTCCCATAATTTTCTGATTTTCTTAACAGAATAATGGGTTTGAAGGAATTGGGCCCCCCCCGAAACAAATTGGCCCCCCCCCCCCGAAACAAATTACTGCGTACGTGCCTGACATATATGCACATTTATTTGTTTGTATATAAACCTGTTCTCGAATACGACACAATCATTTATTCTGAAGATTGGCATACTACAATTTGTGCTTTGGAAAACAATGTAGATAGGTCAAGACTTGGGGAAAATTCGTCTAGGGCCTTTATTTTGGAAAAAAAAAACATTTTTGCTGTGAATGCCGTCACAAATACCCAGACGTCCAATGTTCTAATGGTTTTATTTTCGAACAGCGATTAAAATAAAATAAAATTAAAGCAATTTTGTTAAAGACACACAGAAATATAATTTTTTTTATAAAGAGTAATAGCATATATGTATATTTATTTATTTACATTTTTTCTCGAAAATAATTTCACCGGAAAATTGGCATACTATTTTCCGGTTCAAAAAACGATCTAGACAGGTCATGACTTCGGCAGAATTTGTTTTGAAAAAATAAGCTGCTGCGGAAGAGATATTTTTTTCGTAACATTTCTTTAAAACAGTAATGGTGTATATGTATATTTGTTTATTTATCTGAAAAATTTTTCTCAAAAATAATTTTATATGAATATTACATACTACCATTTTTCGGTGTGCTAAATAGTTGCGAAAGGTTACGAATTTGGGAAATTCGGTTAGAGCCTTTTTTTTAATTTCATATTAATGCCATCACAAATACCCATACGTCCAATAAACCAATTATTATAATATATTTTTGAGTTTGTCAAACTTTTTGTGAGGATGTAATATGCATTGAAGACAGTTTTAACACTATAGCCAGATAATGCTAGTTGAATGATAAGGTCTAAAGATGGGGATGCAGTTGATATTATTATATGCAGTTGATGGTATTCTAGAGTTAGCATGTTTTTAACTACGGTGTAACTATGTTGCAACTATTGTGTAATTATGGTGTAACTATGTAGTTTAACTATGATGCAACTATAACGTAGCAGCCATGAGCTATGGAAAAAGTAGATACAAATGTAGACTTAAAAAGTAGACTAAAAAGCAGACTAAAAAGTATACTAAAATAATTTCATTATAGTTGGCAGACCATACCGCAAATATTATACTAAAAAAAACTATTGCTCATTAATTATTTTTCCAGAAGATGGGGGGAGGGAGGGGAGCCATCATCAGGATAGTGATCCCATAGAAAAGTGTTTAGATACAGTAAAAAACCTTTCAATCAAATATATATATATATATATATATATATATATATATATATATATATATATATATATATATATATATATATATATATATATATATATATATATATATATATATATATATATATATATATATATATATATATATATATATATATATATATATATATATATATATATATATATTATATATATATATATATATATATATATATATATATATATATATATATATATATATATATATATATATATATATATATATATATATATATATATATATATATATATATATATATATATATATATATATATATATATATATATATATATATATATATATATATATATATATATATATATATATATATATATATATATATATATGCAATTAAACCTACAGCAACAAAATGAGACAGATACTGAGGCTGTATTTAATGTAAGTGGGCTGTGATGTAACTGACTTTGTTTTAGCCGAATTAGAAGGGGATGGGGGTAGCTGAAAAGATTGTGAAGCAATGTCTTGGAACGATACTGTTGATTCTAGAGCACCAACTAGGATTAGAAATCCTCCTGAGAAGGATTATTAGAAAAATAGATACTAGTTTATTTGTCGGCCCCCTCAGAATGAAGCAGTATAAAATTCTGAAAACAACTTACAAAATTCTAAAATATGTACCTACATCATTCATAAAAGCGTGTCACTTTACTCTCCCCCCTCCCCCTAATTGTAAAATATATGGCCCAAATTATAGATTCATCATGAATTTTTCTCGTCGCTGGATATCGTTAGTTTTGCTCGCTTGCCTTTTAAATATTTTTAAAGAAAAGAGTTAGGTATAGAAAATTAGTGGAGAATATGTAATTTGGGCTATATATTTGACCATTAGGGCAAGGCCGTACCCAGGATTTTTTTTCGGAGGGGGTTTTAATCAAAGTTTTTTTCGGGGGGGGGGGGCTACACAAAAAAAATCAAAAAACCGCATACAAAGTTTGTTTATATCTATATTATTTACATTTTTACGTGTCAGACAAACATTTTTTTTTGGGGGGGGGGGTTCAAATCCTCCTAGCCCCCTTCTGGGTACGGCCTTGATTAGGGGGGGGGGAGAAAAGTAAAATAAAATGCTTTCAGGAATGATATGAGTTAGTATGTTTTGAAGTTGTTTTTCAGAATTTGTAATGTTCCCTCATGAGGCACTGGACTAGTACCAAGAAAAAATAAAGATAGTGATAATAAAGCTATTTATATGATTCCAAAAAGGATAAAATCACCTAAAAAGCAGGAAAATAGAATTTCGCATATTTTTTGACGCTAAAACTGTATCTCATGACACAATATGATTAATCGATTTGAATCCGACTGGCTTAAACCAATTCCTGCACCGCGTTAACTGTAAAACAAAGTTTTTGTTTAAAATGTAATTTAAGCTGTTCAGGCTCTTTGGACGATTAAGTCCTCATCACTCCATAGTTTGTTATAGCAACATGCCTTTATTTCACAGGTGGCTGATTATAAAGCACCAGCCTTTGAAGCCAGTGGCACTTTGCAGCAGGGCATGTATGTACCCAAGGCTGAGGTGTGGGAGAAACTATATGACCCCATTTACGTTCTTTTGCGAGCTGTTCATAGGCGAGAATTCCAAAGCTCAATGGACAGATTTACAGAATAGTAAGTTGTTTTCTTTATTTTTTTTTTCAATTTGTTTAATTTGTTAATTTGTTTGAATTTAATTTTAAATTTGTTAAATTAAATTTTTGTTAAATTTTTTTTTTAATTTTCTTTAAATTTGTTTTGAATTAATTTGTCACATAGTTTTTTTTTTATAAAGTCTGTATTTCTGCCTATCTAGCTAACTGTTCAAGGTAAAGGCTCAAAACTTATGCAGAATAACTTTTGAACCATGATTTTTTACAATAGGCATTCAAAAATGCGCAGAATGTTATGATTTTTTGTTAATTTTCTTTTAGAATGAATCTTTTTTTAACATAACCTCCGTTGAAGTCGATGTACTTTTCCAGGTGGACCTTCCGTCGTTCTGGACTGTTTTTGATACAATCTGGAAACCCCCTCATGAGCCATGTTTTGTTGCGTGCTTTGCTTCACCAGTACTTTTTTATTCCCAAAACTAAAAATAGTGTTAAGATACGTATATTTTAATAGCGCAGATGAACAAAAGACGCAGCAAAAACATGGCTCATAAACGGCTCATAAACATGGCTCATGGCAAATTATATAGTTCATTTACTATATAAATGAACGCCTTTCAGCTGTTCTTTGGAGTTTTGGAAAATAAAAAGAATCAGATGTTCTAAGTGTGGAGTGTAGGGTGGGTGTGCCACCAATTACCACCAACATTTTCCCAATAATTCTTTTGTAACGCGTGAAGAAGATGCTGGCTTGCTGTGGTGGTGAAGATGATTCCACGATTGAGCTTTCCTATGCGTTTTTTGGCTAATGCTGCTCCCATTTTCCTTAAAGCTTTTACTTATTATTATTACTTTAAGAATGGACTCACAAAACTGAGTCGAAGCTCAAGCCACAGGGCCCATTTCTGCCCCCCCCTCGATAAAAACAACCTAATCAACTGTTTGGAGACAAATGGCAAATTTTCCCTCCTTATATATATCCTTCCCACTTTTGGACCTTGCCCTCCAGCTATGTCCTCCTATAATTTATGAAATATCTCCAGTCGTTATCAGATCCTGGCCAGACACGCACCTATTTGATGCCTTCTTGTTTCACCGGCAGTCTTATATTTTGGGCAATTGGGGTGGGGGGGGGGGGTATTAGCTCTCCCAATTTGAGGAGATGATTCTTTAGATTCCTAATACGTTTGAATTTAAGTCGAAGAAGATATTTATTCGGCTTCGGAATAAATTGCGGAATCATTTCCTTTCTTTCTTTACATCCCACCTTTCTGTGCCAATTTGGTTCCGCCCTTCCAAGGGTCTTTTACCTATAGCAGCTTTCCAGCAACTCTTAGGGTTGGGAATGAAAGGTTTCAGTCCATAGCAAGTCATTGATGCCCCACCCTTAGCTGCTTCATCTGCCATTTCGTTCCCTGTGATCCTAGAATGTCTCGGGGCCGTAATCCAGTGTAATACGATTGTAATTGGATGCTAGTCTTCTTAAGGCTTCATAGTACTCCAATTCACTGTCTGCTGTTGATATTCTCAAGAGTCTTAAAACATGCTTGGTTTTGATACAATTTTTTGGTAGTTGTGTATTTTTCAGCTATTCTGGCAATGCGTCTCTCTTGTTTCAACCCATGTACCTGTAAATTGAATCAACTGTGACGAAACTAACACTGGAAAAACAAGTTATGGGTGGGAAAATGCATTGAAAATATATTTAATTTTGGCTGTATATTTGCACATTGGGGGGGGGGGGGGGGTAAAGTATAGCAGGTCTGCATGCAAAATGTTTTAGCTACGATTGTTCTGCATATTATCAAGTAAGAATTGTTTAATTAGGATTAACCTAACTTCACTTTTTGGGTGTGGGGGCTATAAGACATAAGTACCAAGTTTTTCTGTCTGTACTGTTTAACTGCTCCAGTCTTTCAGCTGTCTGTTCTGTCACAAACATTTTTTTTCCAGGTTCGGAAACATTCCAAACCTGGAAGGCTGTTGCAAATTCCCCTAATTGATAACTTGCAATCTTTTTATTCAGATCAGAGGCATTATGGGCCATCACTGCTCCTGTCCCTACTTTTCTACTGATTTACGATCCATCTGTGCAAGAGATGGATTACGTTTATCCCTTTTCCAATATACATCGAACCTATTACCTTTTTTTATATAAGCAAATCAGTCATATATAATTTATTAGACCACACTGTTTTTTTATTTTTTTAACTGCTTTTTTTTTAAGTAAAATTAATATGCAAATTTTTTTTTAATTATTCATGTACGGTGAGCCAAAATCAAAGCTGCATTAATTCAAAAACGTTCAGAAATTAAATAAAAAAAACAAACAATTTGTTTAACTGAAATTAAGGAGTGACATTAAAACTTAAAACGAACAGAAATTATTCCGTATTTGAAAGGGGCTGTCCCCTCCTCAACGTCTCGCTCTTCACGCTAAAGTTTGACTCTGTCTCACAACTTTATTTTTTTTAAAATAAAAAACTTTAGCGTACCGAGCGAGACGTCAAGGAGGGGACAGCCCCTGTCATATACGGAATAATTTCTGTTCATTTTAAGTTTTAATGTCGCTCCATACTTTCAGTTAAAGAAACTTATTTTTTTTAATTTAATACTGGTAGTAATCAACTTATAATAACTTATAATAATCAACGAAAAAAAAACACTAAAAACAAGATATTAAAAAGATATAGCAAAAAACACTAAAAAAAACCTCACATCTTAATAAAGACCGATATGACTAATAGTTACCAGCATTTGTTTTTCATTTGTGTTTTTGTTTTGTTTTGTTTTTTCCTTTTATTTATATGTTCTGTTTAGATTTTTTATTATTATTTTTTCGTTGATAAAGGCTTCCAGACGTGAAACTGAAAAATTAGAACCTTTATTATTATTAAAGTTTTTTCTACTGTCTTATTTGAAATATTATACCCGTTTTTCTATATTTTCAATTGTTTTATTTATAAATCAATCAATGTTCCTTATAGTTAATATTTATTTTTTGATATACATCAAACTAATTAAAGATACCCTTCCTTTTTCAGCATTCATCAAACTAATCGGTACAAGGGCAAGGTGCTCTGGCCACCATTCCGTCCACCTTCTGAGGTCCATCCATCGCATATTGATCCCCGCGTCATCCTCACGTCAAGTACTTTCGTTGCCTTCAGTCTGGTTATTCTTGAGAAGTTTCTGGCGAACAGCAACGCAGTTAGTGAGCAAGCTCTATCATTTTGTATTTATTTACTAGATATGGGAGTCAGCTATTTCGGCTCTCAACAACACAGTGGACAGGTTAGTTATGAGTATTTTGGAATGAATTAATTATGTTTAAATTCGTAATTGTTACTTGATTTATAATTGAGTATTTGATGGTATTTACGAGCTTAGGGGTTTTAGTAATCAATAATTAAATACATAATAAGATTGAATACAATTCATACATCACAATGAAAGCTTATTCGTTGAGCATGAGTCAATAAATCACGCATTTTTTTGAATACTTTAAGTTAAAAATGCTGTAGCTATTTCAAATGTAAGGAAAGTTTTCAGGCGGATTCTCCGTGGAGGGGAATTTCCGCAGGGATGGGGGAAATTTGTCCGCCGAGTTTTTTCACCAGAGAGCCAGTACACGTAAGTTATGGGTATTTTTAAATGAACTTCTGGAATAGAATTATGTTTAAATTTGTAATTGTTATTTGATTTATAATTGAGTATTTGTTGCTGTTTATGAGCTTAATATTTAATAATCAATAATTTAATACATAATTAGATTAGAATACAATTTAGAGTTTTACATTTTAGAGAGCCAGTAAAACTAATTTAAACAAATTATGGCTGTCGCTAAAATCAAGGTACCTGGGCTGGTGGTCCTTTGGGTCTAAACACAGGGTAGTGGCTTGTTGATTTTGCTACCCAAAATTTTATAAACTTGGGATTCGGGTACTCTTAGCATCAGGACCGTGCCAGGGATTTTTGTGCGGGAGAAGCATGGTGCTTTTCTTTTTTATTGGTACGGTATAGACCTGTTGATCTTATGCTGAATTTAATCTGTATGAATTATTAAGAGCCATTTCCTCGTAGTTCTTACTGCAATCTTCTTTTGTCAAAACTAGAAAATCAAAAAAATCGTAGTTAGGAACTGCGGGGAAAGAGCCAGCCTTAGCATCAGGACCGTGCCAGGGATTTTTGTGCGGGAGAAGCATGGTGTTTTTCTTTTTCATCGGTACGGTATAGACCTATCGATCTTATACTGAATTTAATCTGTATGAATTATTAAGAGCTATTTTCTCGGTAGTTCTTACTGCAATATTTTTGTCAAAACTAGAAAATCAAAAAAATCGTAGTTAGGAACTGTGGGGAAAGAGCCAGCCTTAGCATCAGGACCGTGCCAGGGATTTTTGTGCGGGAGAAGCATGGTGTTTTTCTTTTTCATCGGTACGTTATAGACCTATCGATCTTATACTGAATTTAATCTATATTAATTATTAAGAGCCATTTTCTCGTAATTCTTTCTGCATTTTTTTTCTCAAAACTAGAAAATCAAAAAATTCGTAGTTAGGAACTGTGGGGAAAGAGCCAGCAATGCCCTTATTAACAGCGACTTTAAAAGAAAGGAATGTTTACAACAATATACATGTTAAAAAATCTTATAAGTTTAAAACTCAACAAGTTTAAGTTTTATCATCAAAAGTTAGTGACAAAAGAAAATTCATGCAAGTTTAGAAAAAATATGGGGAGGGGCATTTCTCAAGAGTGGGTTATACTAATGAAAAGGATAAGAGTTAATTCATCATATTTAACACGATATACCAAGGGTATCAAGTTACTATTTGTGAAAATGTAAATTCTTTCATTTTTAATAAAATGTTGATACTTGATTTTTTTTTTTGTCTACCATGGGTGATCGTATACAGCAAATAGTCGTTTAATGTCGTGGGGGGGGGCTCATTCGAGAGAAATAACGAGCATTGTTGCACTTTTTAACATCGAAACGTGATCAGGAATTAACCAGGTCCCCTCTCGCGCCGTTGTTTCAGGGGCTCGAGTTTAAAATTCAGGGTAGCCGTTTTAATCAGAAAGTTGCAAAAAAATGTCTCCAAAGGTAGTGTATCCCGAAAAGCCCCATGGACAAGAGCCAGAAGCTATGAAGCATTGTTTATTTTATGTACAAGAACTCGTAAATAAATTTTCGAAGAAGGGTAGGGTTGTAGGGTTGTTTCGAAGAAGGGTTGTACATTGCTGAATTCAGGGTCTTACGATGCTTTGGTCAAGAGTTTTTCAGGTTTTTCAAAAGGTCTTTTGGGGAAACGAATCCTATGTTAGTGCACCGGATTGATGCTCTTCTGGCAAGTGAGTGTATTGTGATAAAAGTGGGTATACTGTGATATTTTGAATTTAATATTGGGAGCAGTTGTAGCCAATCTCTACACCGTTCTCCTGTGTTCCTCTAAAACTAGCAAGGGCTGCTCAAATTGAACTGATGGTAGTAGTTTATTAGAAGAGAGCTCTTTTTTAAGGATACTTTCGGCTATTGTGTTTTTTTTACGAATTGAGAGGGATTGAAGGGTAAAAGTGCTCCCTCCTTGTATTTTGTCCAGTGTCCCATCGGGGCGAAACGTGTTGGATGATCAAAAGCTAAAATAGTTATTCCAGTTAAAAATACTGAAACGAGCAAAAAATTTGTTCCAGGAAGAAAGCTCCCTGAAATATCGTAAATATTATATTAAAAATGAACAAAAATCAAATTCAAAAAACATGCGACGCTAAAACTCGAAACAACAGATGTAAGTGCCCCACTAGCGGTAACCCAAAAAGAAAGCAATAAGAATAAAAAAGGAGTCACATCAATGCTTCCTATGCAAAAAAGTGATTTTTCTTGGTGCTCAAGGTGGGGGACTGTAATTCTTCTATATGAGGGATAACGACTATGGAGATTAAAATGGTGTAGTTTTCATTTCGATCTCGCACCATTTTACTAAAAATTCCCATAAATTTGTTTTCGCACTAAGCTTTTTACAGATTTTTAAAGATTAATCGAAATTGTAGTTACTACCATTCCAGAATCAGCTTCAAATGGCGATTCTTCCTCTCTTGGCATTTTTTTTTTTTCAAAAAGATGTTTTTAAAATTTCGGTTGCTATGGGTTAGAGTACATTTTTTACTGGGTTGTGGTAGATGTCGCAAAAATAGTCAAGTTTTTAGGGCCGTACCACGTTTTATTCAGTGTTGCCATGTTGAATCGTAAAGATAGACCAACGAAACTGGTTAGTTAATTTTTTGGGTCCGTAACAATTTAAACATTAACCTATGTTGATTTCCAAAGACATGTACAAGGCTAGCTAAACTTCCTTAAAATGTTTGATGTCATATGTCTAGCTTTTTTGCTTATTTTTGACGTTTTTTTCTTCTTTTTTTAAGTTTGGCACCCGCTACTCCAAAAACCGCACAGCTGTGTGTGTTGGTCTCATTAAAAATATAATTCTTGATTTTATTAATTTCCTAAGATATATATGTCTGTGTAAGTTTCCACTTAACAAGTCCAAAAAATCAAATTTATTTCCACCATCATTGGAATGTTTAACTTTAGTGTAAAGAGGGTCATCAGCTCCCCTTATATAACATAAGCTCAGCATAATGCTCATTATACAAGCTCCAACCGGATATTGCTGTTTCCTAAAACAATGCATTTGAAAGATATAAATAAACGCAACAAAATGAAATTTTGGGCTCTGTGATGTTCCAGTATTACTTTATGTTTTCATGTTTAATAATAGTTGTTTTCATATTTTGAAATTAGTCTTTTAATGGTACTACAATACTGATATTATTGTGTCTGTATCCTGGTCAATATAATGAAATTCACTTTGTGGCTAAAAAAGATAGCAAAAGTTTTGAATTGAAAATGTTTTTTTTTTAATTTTGTTTAGTTTTAAGTATCTGTATTGCTATGACCTTTTCTTTATGAATTTTTATAAATCTAATTTATTCGGTAATTCAAGGGGCGTCGTTGATTGTCACATACGTTTTACAGTGTACTGAAATAACTGAAAAAAAGTATCTGATAGGCTGGTGCTTAAGGCTCTTAGGGTTTTTGCTTCAATGTTTATCAGGTTTAACCTATTTAACAGGTTATCAGGTTTAAGTGATTATAGGTTTGTGGTATGTTGGCTATTATCAGCGACCATGAAATGATTTATAAATTCCTAAGATGTGAAAAAAAAACTTGATATCACATATTATTTTTTTCCAATTTATTATGGTTCCTTAAGTACGAGGGTTATTCAGAAACTAGGGAACGTTTTGTAATAAAACAAAAACTAGGTACAGGAAAAATATTTTATTATATACGTCTGAAAGTGACTAAAATAATACTTTTCTACATATTCCCCAAAGAAATTAAGGCACTTATCGTAGCGGTGAACAAGCTTCGAAATTCCTTCGTCATAGAAATCCGCGGCTTGCGATCTAAGCCACTGTTGCGATCTAATCGCTGTGTCGCTAGCCAGTACTTAATCTTCGGGAACAAGGGAAAATCACTGGGTGCTAGGTCGGGACTGTAGGGTGGATGTGGGAAAATCTCCCATTTTAATGAGTCAATAAGTTCTGCAGTTCGATTTGCCGTGTGAGGTAGGGCATTGTCATGAAAAAACTAAATGTTTGACGATAAATTTCCTCGGCGCTTGTTTTGCATATATACTGCTCTTCTAAGCTTGCGCAATGTTTGGCAGTACCAATCAGAGTTGATTGTTCGCACCACGCTCGAGAAAGTCAAAAAAGTTCGAGAAATTTCGTTTTTTGCTAACAAAAACCGTATTACGGACCGCACTTCACAACTGGTGGGATTTGAAATTGCAGCGCACATTTTAAATTGGACTATTGGGCAAACGGGCAGCGCGAAGATGTTCTCGTTCTCACGGCTGGATGCCGGCTGAAGCTACGAGCACGCCCACACCAAAACATACGTGATCGCCGCGCGCCTAGTGGCGTCAGACAGAAATGTTCCCTAGTTTCTGAATAGCCCTCGTATCTGTATTTCTATATTTAGTCTATATGGGATGACGTTTTCCTCAATTTTGAGGCTTTAAAAAATTTGTAAATCTAATTTGTCTGGTAACTCGAGGAGCGTCGTCCATTGTGATATTGATTTTGCAGTACAACAAAACAAGTAAAAAAAAGTATCTGGTATGTCGGGACTTATGGTTTTGGGTTTCAATAGTTGTAAGGATTCAGTGGTTTCAGATTTGTGGCTGTTCGCAGGCTTGTAGATGTTAGTGGCTTGTAGTATGTTGACTGTCATGAGCTGTCGATGTGCAGGAAATGTTTTTTAAAGCCCCCAAGCTACGGCAAGACATTTGATATGAAAAGCTCTAATCCCCAATTATTTCTGCCTGTGAAGAAAGGAGTTATTGTGTCAAACAAATAAAAAATAAAAATGAATAAAAAACTAGCCCAGCATTTCCGTTGGATTTATCTCCAAGATGGGGATGAGGTCGCCCAAATTTGAATACGAACATAAAAACAGGTGAATTATCTAGGGAAAACATAAGCAAAAGGGAAAACTGCAAAAATAACGTGATTCCAGGGTCCGTACCACAAACCCTGTTACGCCATGTTTACATGGTTAATGTAGCTTCGGGTATCTTACGAAGATACAGAACATGGGGGGAAAATTTTACAAGTCGAGGAACGGATTAACGAATTTCGTGGTATAACGGATTATACAAAGGAGCTAGTGGAAATAATGATTCCATCCTACTGAATAGGTATATTCGTATAAATTTACTTGAGCAGTGCCCCCCCCCCCTGGAGGGGGGTTGAATTAGAAATAACATAAAAATCAGTGAATTAAATGATGAACAAATATTGTGGAGAAAGGTCATAAACATTTTGAGGTTCCAGTGTTTGCTGGCCCAAAAACCCCCTCTTCCTCGTACTAACGACGTTGTTATTTTCTCGTCTTTTTGCGCTTGTTGTCTTTTATTTTACGCTTTTTGTTGTTGTTTTTTCTTGTCATAGCATCTAATTGCTTGATTATTTATTTTTAAGGAGCTTATGGTCACTTCGGACAATGAAACTGATGAATTTGTTGACATGAAGTTCAATGACTGGTTCTCTACTGAACATTTACCTGATAATCTCTGTAAAACTGTTGATAAAGTTGTACTCCAAGAGGTCACAACAGTTAGTTTCCAAAGCTCTGACGGTATGTTGTTATGTATTTTTTTTAACATTTGAATTAAGAAAAACTCAATTCAGGAAAATAAAATTGAATGAAAGGTCAATAGTTGGGTGGACTTCGAATTTTAATCCAATGTATTAAAACCGTACATATAAAAACCATACAAGGCCGTATCCAGGGGGGGGGTAGGGGATTAACCCCCCCCCCCCGGAAATGTTTGTTCGACTCGTAAAAACGTAACAAAAATGAATATAAAAAAATTTTATGCGTTTTTCTTAGGGCTTTTTTGGCAAGTATTTCAATTTGTAAAACATGGATGCTAAACGAAGAAGACTCGTTTGGCCAAGCCAGATTAAGTGAATGAGCTTACACTATAGTATTTACATACATTTAACCAATTCCTATTTCAAAAGCTGGTCACTCTTAACCTGAAAAACACCAAGTCTGGAGGATCCTGCAGTTACGAGCTAATAAATTGGGGTCCAGGCAAGGGTAAACGTAGGAATTGCCCCTGAATCGTCCATGCAGGGACAATTAGGAATTGTGTAGGAATCAATTAAAACAGAAAACAGATTAAAGCAAGTTATTTTGATAACTTTCGTTCTTTTTTACCCTTCCAGTTCTCTTCCAGGTTTATCATTTTGTAACAGCAATAGTTTCTTATTGATTGGTGTACTAAGCAGTGTTGTCAACTGTTCGTGGTATAATTTTGGTGTTCTACATCATTTTCGATTTACAGACACAAATACTGGGATAAACTGAAAAGAAAGTAACCTTTTTTTCCGCTCAAATCTTCATGCTCTCTCAGGATCTAATTTTGAGCACTGATTTATTGTAGAATAATTATTTCGAAATTTCAGAAGATTTCTTATTATGTCACGTTCACATTCGACGAAAATTCTTTCTTTTCACACATTGATAAGAGATGACATCGATAGGAGTGGAGTTTTAAATCAACGAATCTAACAAATTTCTAGTTCAAAATCTGGTCATTTTTACCTTGAAAAACGACAAGTCTGTCCGGCCCTGTAGTAGCTAGCTAATAATTTTGGTCCAGGTTGTGATTGATATTTTTCGTTGTCTATTACCTAAGTTCTCTGAAGCTTAAGTGTTGTCTAGTAACGGTCATTTCTAATAGATTTGTGTAATAAGCCGCCAATACTTTGAAACAAATGATATCGTTTTTTTGCTAAGTTTTTACCACAAAGATTCTTTGTCGTATAGTGATTTTTTATGTCAATCTTCACTTTAAAGACAAAACAACTTGGATAGATCGAAAAGCAAGCACCCTCTTTTTTAACTCATTTGTTCATCCTCTCTCAGAAATCAATTTCGAGTGCTATTTCTTGTCTGATGATTAGCCTGATATCTGCGGAGATTTCTTTTTGTGACTCATTTGTGCTCCATGAAAATCCCTTTTCTTTTGCTTAAATTTCTTAGATGTGTCTGAAGGAGTTTCGAAAATTTTGATAAAACAAAACGTCACCTAGCGAATACAGCCCAAATGTACCACAAATTTAAACTGAATAAACTGTACCACAAAAATAAACTGCTTTGTAAAATTCACCGATTCTCAAATCTAATTGTAACAAGTTCTTGCAAATTTTTATTACCTTTACATCTAAAACTTTAAACGCAGAGAAGAATATGGAAATTGATGCGCTATCAAGATGTCTTATTTATCCATAAGTTTTGAGTTTTAGGTGGTGTACAAAAATCTACCAAATTTTTATTATTTCCGCTTTAGAAGCCTAGAATGTAAAGTAGAATGTGGAAATCGATGCTTAACCAGGATGATCTTCGGATAAAATATAAAGTTTCTTTAAGTGCGGGATGAAAATTCACCAAACATATATTACCTGAGTCATATATATATATATATATATATATATATATATATATATATATATATATATATATATATATATATACATATATATATATCTACGTAGCAAGGCCGTATCCAGGGGGGTTAGGGAGTTTGACCCCCCCCCGAAATGTTGGTCTGACTCGTAAAAACGTAACAAAAATGGAAATAAACAGATTTTTATGCTTTTTTTTTAGTTTTTTTGTGTAACCCCCTCCCCCCAAAAAAGAAAGAAATAATTTGAATAAAGCCCCCTCCGAAAAAAAATTCTGGGTACGGCCATGGTACGTAGTTTCGTTAGCCACAATGTAGGGTTTCCTAATTATTTTTTTTTTCATTTTTGAATATGGATTTTGTTGGTAACCTTTTATATTCATATGACCAATCATCAATGATTGGTCATTAAATGAATATCATTTTTGTTAACAACCTTTTAAATTGATTTGATCATTGATCGATGATTTATGAATCATGATTAAATGGATAGCCTATCGATTTTGCAACTAGCTTTTTAGATTCAAATGATCAGCAATCAATGAATGATCTACAAAAGAATATGAATTATTCTGCAACCCTTCTATTTTCATATGTACTTTGACAATTTGCCATAGCATAATCGTTTAAAATGTGATTGTATTTCTGTCGATATTTTTCAAAAAATATTTTTTGGTTCTGCATTCCAATTTTTTTTTTTTTTTATTTAGGTGTTGAAATGTATTAAGAATCATCTGACGCAGATATGGATGTTTCAGAAATAACCTCAGAGGTTGCAGATCAAAGCGCAGGAAGCTCTCAACCTCAATCGAATCTATTGGCCCTGGAAGGCCAACCGTCATCTTCGTCACTTATTCCTGCTCTATCAAGCATTCCATCTTCTGTTTCTTCCTCCTCAAGTAAGATTGATGTTTATCATAATTTGTTAGAACTTTCAGTTTTAATAGCCTTGGAATCACGGCAAAAATAGTTCCCTAGATTTTTTTTTCTTATTAGCAACGAGCAATGCTGGATTACCAGGTATTAAGCTTAGCTCGAGCAGAAGATTGTAATACAACACTGAATAAATTCTCTTATGTTTTGAAGATCAGGTGTACAGACCCCCCCCCCCCCCGCCCCTTGTACGTGTCTGAGTGAAGCTTGTAAATTTAGCTCACGGGACCAAGATTAAAAAGTATCACAATTTTTTTTTTTTAATTCAAAACAATCTATTTTGAGAAAACAAGTTTAAAAATTATTGCAAAAAAACGACTAATGTTAATAGACAAATTCTGATTGTCTTTTCGATTTACGCGAAACATTTGCTTTTATTTTATTTATAAACCTTTCTAAGTCTAGAAATATTATTCCGCATGTCATATGAGTTTTCACTTTTATGCTGTTCGTTTCCCTTAGGGTTTGCGACTTATCCCTGTAAAAAAGACCAAGCAACTGAAACTTTAATTCAACGCCCTAGGCGCCATTATTGGCTCTTGAGGAGCTTTATTTTTTAATCCAAAGCAGAAAAATGTCAACTTTGTAGTATTTTCAATTTCTTTGTCTAAGGTCAATTTTTTTTTAATTTCTCGAAGGGCTTCGAGCAATTTCAAAATTTTCATTTTTTGCAGTATTTCCAATTTTTTTTCTAATGTCAATTTTTTTTTAGTTTCTAGACAGCCTTCAAAAATGCAAAAATTTTCAGTATTGTAGTATTTTCAATTTCTTTCTCTAAGGTCAATATTTCTTTTTCTAAAGTCAAATTCTTTTTTTAGTTTCCCAAAGGGAGTCGATAAATTCAAAAATCTAAATTCTTTAGTATTTTCAATTTCTTTTTCTAATGTCAATTTTTGTTTAGTTTCTCGAAAACCTTCAATAAATTTCAGAATTTTCAGTTTTTTAGTATTTTCAATTTCTTTCTTTGATGTCAATTTTTTTTTATTTTTTCAAAGGGAGTCGAGAAATTTTCAAAAATCTAAAGTTATAGTATTTTCAATTTATTTTTCTAATGTAAAATTCCTTTTTTTTTTTTAGTTTCCCAAAGGGAGTCGATAAATTCAAAAATATAAATTCTTTAATATTTTCAATTTCTTTTTCTAATGTCAATTTTTGTTTAGTTTCTCGAAAACCTTCAAGAAATTTCAGAATTTTGAGTTTTGTAGTATTTTCAATTTCTTTCTTTGAGGTCAATTTTTTTTAGTTTATCAAAGGTAGTCGAGAAATTTCAAAAATCTAAATTTATAGTATTTTAAATTTCTTTCTCTAGGCCATTTTTTTTTCCAGTCTCTCGAAGGGCTTTAATGGCTGGCAATGAACTTGTGCCTATATCAAACACGGCTGGGTTAGCCTTGATCCGAACCTCCGGGCCGAATGGAGATACTTATAGACCTGTTGGAACAATCCCAGCTCTGGCTGCTGGCAATGAAGTTGTTCTAAGTGAGAGTGTCTCTTCTGAACAAATCTATAATACTGGACGCCAAGCTATGACCTACGTTCCTATGACCAGTTTGGTAATTATTATTTTTTTTTTATAATGAAGTGAAAATCAGCTAATTAGTTGTAATATTTACTAGAGCAATTAAAAAAAAAAAAACTTAAGAATATGTGAGTAGTGTGATAGTACGAATCTGCGGACGATTAACACGACTTGTGGTTACATCATAATTCCTGATTGATGATGAGGCCTTCAGAACGAAAGTTTCCTGCTGCTGAATAAGGCTAGTTCTGGGCGAATTCCCCTCTCCTTTCCCCTGTAAAATTCCCACCATGGACAATTCCCACTTGAAAAATTCTGATGGCAATTTTCCGGGGAGGGGGGGGGTATTAGATGAATACTTCAAGACTAGCATTATATTACTTCTCGTTAGTTCGCTTAGAGGTAAAGCCGTCAATGGAAATCAAGCAATTTTTGAAATGAAATTTTTGTTTGTTTGTGGAAAAAAACCCGAAAAAACGTGAAAAGACATTCAAAGAGTTAAGCATCGGGGGTCACTAATTCAGATAAGTGTAGGGCGGGGGGGATTGTAAACTGTTTTTTTTTTAATCTAGCATTGGGCAGTGTTGGGGTTCCACCCCTGTTTCTTTTCCTTTCAGATAAATGACCTGTTTTTTTTTTCTTAATTACATTTGCTTATAGTATAATTTTAAAAGACAGGTTAAATTCCCGTTACTAAGCGATAGTGGTTTTGCAATAGGTAAGCTTTGAACCAAGTTTATTTTTGTACTTCTGGGTTTGGGAGTCATTGAAAAATAAATCTTAAGAAGTTGAATTGGGTTTGAATGAGGATGTAGCTGATTGGCTGGGCCAAGCGGAGGTCCACCCATATGAACAGTTGTGTAAAGATTATTATTATTTTTGAGTCTGCGTTATGACCCCGTTTGGGGAAGGATATTTTGGTTGTCATATGTGACCCTTTTTGGAAGAATACAAGTAAGGTATTCTCTACAAACTGTGTACTATTTTCCGTAACCCAGGCAGGGTAGGAATAGAACTACGAGGTACCATCATTATTATATTGACAGGGAGGTTTGTTACCTCCAAGAAGAGAGTTAAGAGATTTTCTAGCCGTAACCCAAGGCGGGTGCATTTGGCTTTAGAAAGTGGCCATTTGACCACTCGATCGCGTTCTCATACCCTGGGACAGGGTATACTGTAAATAGGGTAGTACCAAACCCGATATTTGCAGAACCGTTGGGGTAAGAGCGGGAATCCCACTAATATTTGGGCCGACAAGGGGTTCTCCCCTTGGAGTAAGTGGCATAGCAACCTTTTTGCATCAATAAGTGGCGACACCCGTACATACACCCCAATAAGTGGTGGCAGCAAGAACAGGAACTATTAACAGGATTGATTTGGAGATATCACCAAGAGTTTAAAATAATCATGATAGGCCTAATAGAAGCCCGCTGGGGAATTCCAGAAAGGGAGATTTTATCATAACTAACTTCTAGGCTGTCAAATAGCCATAATAATTTGTCTAAGAATCAATCGCTAGAAAAAGAAAATTACCAGACATTAAACACTTTTACGGGAAAATATGCTACTTGGTTGACAAGGCGGGGAGGTGGACCGGCCCATAAAACAAATTGGGAGGCTGTGCCACCCTGTCGGAAAACAAAATACTTGATACGCGGGTTCAACATGTTGATAATCCACAAAAATGGGATGCAGAAATAAATAGACAAGATAATATTGAAAATAAGACGCGCGAAATTGATTTTTCAGGAAAACTTGCAAATAATAGAAAACTTGAGAAAAATTTTAATGAATATGAGACGCTAACAAGTACAGGCCAAAATGAAACGCTGAGTGTACCAGAGAAAAAGGAGACGAAATTTATTGTGCGTGCTTTTCCTTGGAAAGTTCGAGAAATTTTAGTAGAATATGAAAAACCAAATGTCGGAGTTCAATTCCTATTTGATAACGAACTATTTGCTTCGGCGGTAAGAATAAAAAAGACTAAAAGAGAGAAAAGAAACATCCAATTGACCTACAATGAAGTTATGCAGTCAAAGAAGGTGGACACTGGAGTCCAAATCAGATTTAACAATGATTTATTATTTTGCGCGAAAGACAGAATTGAGAAAAGTAGAGATGAAAAGAAAAGTGTAGAAAAGAGACAACATTCGGAGATTCAGCCTGCAGTGGCGAAAAATAAAAAAAATGTTGGATGGGCTGTGCCTTGAAAACATAAATAATAGGGAGAAAAATAAAATGTTGGATGGGCTGTGCCTTGAAAACATAGATAATAAGGGGGAAAAAGAGGTCAAAGACCCATTGGGAATAAAACAAGATGGTTACAAAATCGAGATGAATGACCTACAACAGGTTGGGGGAAAGTTGGGAGATATGGAATGTCGAGTCGGATTGGAAAGATTTGGAAAGGAATCTAATATTGGTCTGATCAGCTCAAAAGAGGGTTTGTTCCTTTTTGAGGGGGAGGAATCCCTTGGGGAAGATCCCCTCCGGGAAGTCGCGAGAGATAGTCCTTTTCCTAAATGCACAACTGGCGGACAAGTTGTGATCTATTGACCAAGGTTTTGCCTTACTGATCTGGAGCCCTTGGAGAATACTCTCTCTCACTCAATTGATACTTCACCCAAACCATTGTCCAGTAACCCTGTTCATGGCTATTATTCTTCATGGAAATCGATAATTATGTCTGGCAAATTGTATTCAGTGGGATATGTATCCAAGTTTCATCTTCAATTAGCTTCAACGCATCAACGCATATTAATTATCCCAGGGGAGGGAGCCCAGAAAAAAGGCGATTTATGGTTCGCGAAAAATTTTACTTCATTTCCAGTACCCCTATCGTTGTCACTGGCCGGTGTATTTTCGGCCTTAGATTATTTGAAATTATGCCAAGAGGCAATTTACTTTTTGATTGAGATGTCGGGTTGTTTCCACAGATGAAAATTAAGAGGCTAGTGCAGCCAATTTTTCACGATGGCTGGCATCATCACATGTGCCAGAAACTGATTCTCTGCTCCTCTCAAATGTAAATTCTTGAGAGCGAAAAAACTTTTAGTTTGGATTGTGGTGCATGCAATCATTACCAACGAATCTTGAAGATTTCAACTTTCAAACAGTGATGTAGAGGCTATACGTTTTAGACCATGGTGGTCCTACAGTAGACACGTGTCGAGGACGACCGTTCCAGTGCCAAGCGGTGGAAGTAGCAGCACAGACACTGGTGGAAGAGAGAAAGCATGGATTTTGTAAAGTTGAAGTTAAGTGTTTATATTTGTAAGGGTGGACCAAGGTAGCGCGTGGGCGGTCATTTATCTTACGGGGGGAGTTATTGGGGTTCCACCCCTGTTTCTTTTCATCTCAGATAAATGACCTTTTTTTTTTTTCTTAATTTCATTTGCTTATAGTATAACTTGAAAAGACAGGTTAAATTCCGGTTACTAAGCGATGATGATTTCGCAATAGTTAAGCCTTGAACCAAGTTTATTTTTATACTTGTGGGTTTGGGAGTCATTGAAAAATAAGTCTAAGAAGTTGAATTGGGTTTGAATGAGGATGTAGCTGATTGGCTGGGCCAAGCGGAGGTCCACCCATATGAACAGTTGTGTAAAGATTATTATTATTTTTGAGTCTGCGTTTTGACCCCGTTTGGGGAAGGATATTTCGGTTGTTATATGTGACCCTTTTTGGAAGAATTTGGAAGTAAGGTATTTTCTACAAACTGTTTACTATTTTCCGTAACCCAGGCAGGGTAGAACTACGAGGTACCGTCATTATTATATTGACAGGGAGGTTTGTTACCTCCAAGGAGAGAGTTAAGAGATTTTCTAGCCGTAACCCAAGGCGGGTACATTTGGCTTTAGAAAGGGGCCCTTTGACCAGTCGACCTCATTACCATACCCTTGGACAGGGTATACTGTAAATAGGGTAGTACCAAACCTGAAGTTTGAAGAACCGTTGGGGTTAAAATCGGAATCTCAGTAGCATTTGGGCCCACAAGGGGTTCTCCGCTTTGAGTAAGTGGTATAGCAACCCTTTTCCGCCATTTTTGCATCAATAAGTGGCGACACCCGTACTTACACCCAGATAGGCATCTTTATTGCTTTTTGTTTTGTTTGTTTTTTTCAATGAAAATACCTAGAAAGTTTTATTTTCAATCTAGGGGAGGGGAGCAAACAAAATATACGGGGGAATGCAACACCATTAAGGTGGGGGACACAAACATGCCTATGTTTTTTTATTGAACACACCTTAATGATCCGCAGGTAGTTTCTGCCTACCTATATTATTAGTAATGTCAGTAACTCTTGCCCAAACACTAATCTTTAGTTCTTAAAACAATCATATGACGCTATATGACGCTATATAACGCTGTATGACGCTATATAACGGTTATATGAAGAAATTATTTCTCTATGTACCGCTGGAGTCATTAGGTGTCCCATCATCACCAGAGAGTATATGCAATGGTTTTTTTTGTGTCTGTCGTTCAGCAAGCTTTTGTGCTTGCTGTATAAAAGTAAATATTGGAATAAAATATAAAATGAAAATAAATAACTGAAGTAAAATAATTATAAAACTTAAGATAAATAGATAAAATAAAAAATAAATAAAGTATATACAAAATAAAGATTAAAAACTATTTTCATTTCATAAAAACGCTTATTGAAGCTTAAAAACTTTGCTAAAGCTTAACTCAGCTCTACTAACTCTAGAAATAAATTTAATATAAATAAATTTATATATATAGTATAATTTATATAGTTTTAAAATTATGTATAAATTTACTTAAATATACTTGAATAAGAAAATTTTGTTTCAAAACAACTATCAAGCAGTTCGTGGCAACGAACTGTAAGTAAGGAGCAACCCGGCTCAATAGTAACCGAAACTCTAAAAAAAGGAATTTTGATACCAAAAGAATCAGATTTTTATACTGATTTCAAATATATAAGTTTCATCAAGTTTAGTCTTACCCATCAAAAGTTACGTTCCTGAAAAAATTTGCCTTAATTTCGAAAAAAGGAAGAAACATCCCCTTAAAAGGCATAGAACCTTAATGAAAATCACACCATCAGATTCAGCATATCAGAAAACCCTATGAGACCCTATTAGTAGTAGAGGTTTCAAGCTCATATGTGCAAAAATGTGGAATTTTGTGTTTTTTGCCAGAAGAAAGATCACGGATTCGTGTTCATTTGTTTTTTTTTGTTGTTTTTTTTCCATGGGTGATCGTATCGACCCAGTGGCCCTAGAATATCGTGGGAGGGATCATTCGAATGGAAATTAAAAGTTGTAGTGCCATTTTTAAGTGACCAAAAAAAATTGAGGGGAACTAGGCGCGGGAGGGGGCCCCTCCCACGCTCATTTTGCCCCAACGTCATCCGAGTACAATGTAGAGAGAGCTATTATACTTAGCAGGGTTAAAAAGTATAAAGGTAGCCCCCTTGAGGACAACTTAATCGTCCATTGTCCCCGGGGGCAGAGCTCAAGTTGTGAAGTTTACTCAATTTTAACATATAAACCTAGTATTGGTAGTTGAGACGTAAACAGACGTGTCATGGGGGAATTTTTTCTGGTAGTGGGGAGGGGGTGGATTGGGGGGTACGTGGGAGTATCTTTTTAGGGAGGAAGTTTTCATGGGGAGAGGGAAATTGCTATGAAGGGGGCGCCGGATTTCCCAGTATTATTTAAAAAAAGGTCAGAAATTAAATTAAAAAAAAAGTTTTCAACTGAAAAACTTTTCAACATCAAAACTTAAAACGAACAGAAACTATTACGTATGTGATTGGGTTGGCCCCCTAGCCAATACCTCGCTCCTTACGCTAAAGTTTTTTTTTAGCACTTTCATAAGAGCTATTTATTCTAATTAACGGCCTTTGTGATTAAGGGGTCATTTTAAAGAATTGGAAAAAAATTCGAACTAGCGTAAAGAGCGTGGTATTGACTAGGGGGGCAAACTCCCGTAATATACGGAATAAAAATGTACGAATATAGAAGTTCGGTACGTAAGTTAATTCGTTATTTATGTATGTTTAAAAATGTTCGTAAATAAAATTAAACAGCTTTCGAGAAAGCCATTTAGCCAAAAAAAGGCAAAATTAATATGCAAATTTTGTTTTAATTATTCATGGCCGGTGAGCCAAAATGAAAACCTGCATTAATTTAAAAACGTTCAGAAATTAAATAAAAAAAACAAGTTTTTTTTAACTGAAAGTAAGGAGCGACATTAAAACTTAAACGAACAGAAATTATTCCGTATGTGAAAGGGGCTGTCCCCTCCTCAACGCCTCGCTCTTTGCGCTAAAGTTTTTTATTGTTTTAAAAAATCGAGTTGTGAGAAAGAGTCAAGCTTTAGCGTAAAGAACGAGGCGTTGAGGAGGGGACAGCCCCTTTCATAGACGGAATAATGTCTGTTCGTTTTAAGTTTTTATGTCGCTCCCTACTTTTCAGTTAAAAAAACTTTTTTTATTTATTTAATCTTAAGCAAAGAACGCCAAAATTTTGTCTTTTTTCAATAATAATAATAAAAAAATCATTTCCGTGATAAATCGGTTCCATGAATCAGCTGGGCTTACAATGGAATCAAAAAGTGTAAACAATATGCATAAACTCAAAAGTAAAACTCTAAAAGGTCAATCATTATACGAAGAATTTTACCGACTTTTTTTTACCGAGTGACCAAAAACATGGGGGGCTTCCCCCTCCCCCCATGCGTGTTGGCCCTGGTTGAAGTTACACATTTAACCATGATAGGTTAGTGTGCAAGCCATCTGGAAGTCAAAAGTACATTATACAGACTTGAAAGTACCTTCAGCTGTAGGCATGTTTTACGGACCCCCATAATATCTCCCTTAAGGTAGATTCTGGTGAGAAACATGGCTTGTACCGTATTTTTTTTTACATATTGTTGCAAAACTCGCAGCATTTTGACAATAAACGGTAGGGGTAGAAGAAACACGCTAAATAAGTGTTTAAACAACAAATGAGGTCAAAGCAGACCCCCATAAATATCTCCCTAAAGGTAGATTCTGGTGAGAAACATGGCTTGTACCATATTTTTTTTTACATACTGTTGCAAAACTCGCAGCATTTTGACAATAAACGGTAGGGGTAGAAGAAATACGCTAAATAAGTGTTTAAACAACAAATGAGGTCAAAGCGGTTAAAATAATAATTTAGGCTTTTTTTGTATGAATGAAAGGCAGTGTTGTCTTTAAAGTTACTTTAGATCTTCAGCCAGAGCATTATAAAAAGTATATTCATTTCTCAAGTTGACCCTTTGTTGGATAAGATTTCCGCAATTCGGAGGTATAAATCGTAGTTGCTTCCAAAAAAGAATCCACATTTACTTTCAATGATAAGAATTGCTTAGAATATACTACTAATTTATCTACGGTGGGAACTACACTCGAATTGTTCTGCACTGCGATGAGGGTTGGAGGAATGGCCTCGGCAAGGTTTTTTTTTTGCGCCGCCGCTGTCCATTCTTGAACCGAGACGCCGTTGCTCCTGACTTCGATACTTTCTTTCACCATGAGTTGCATACGGTCTTCAAACATGTCTTCACTTTCAAAACCGCCGTTCCAGGGAATCCAGAAAAGCTATACTGTCCTTAGAAACTAATCAAAGTTAAGAGGCGCTTAAAATAAAGTTTAGGGGCATATTTTTAAAAAAATTCATTTTTAAAAATATTCATTTTAAAAATATTTATTTTTAAAAACACATTTCTTTTGTTTTTTATCGAAAGAATGGAAACAAATTGCCTTTCCTCCTCTAGATACTGAAAAACGCCTTTTTTGTCTCGTTATTTTTTTTAATGAATAAAAATTCTACCCCCCCCCCCACATGTTTATGAATTGGTGCCCCTGTACAAAGTTACTAACAATGACTAGATTTATTCGAAAGTTACAGTGAAGTTCTGATTACCTTAAAAAATCTTATTTTCATACTATTTTTTTTTTTTTTCAATAAGTCCTTATTAATATTTCTATTTAAGAATTTTGGGAAGAAAGAATCTTCATTGACTAATTTTGTTCATATTATTGGTGCTATTTTCTTACTTTAAAAATCGGGTAAATAAACAACACAGGGGGTATTTCATTAACTACTACTACTACTAACAACAACTCACCGCAGCACCAAGCCGCCTGAGGCCAAAACAGCTGTGCACGCTCCTCCTCCATCCCAATCTATTCAAAGCCTCCCTTTTTACACCCGCCCACGGAGTTCCCGTTTCCTTTAAATCTTTCTTTATGACGTCCTCCCGCCCCAGACGAGGATGACCTTCTTTCCGTTTAGCCCTAGACGGTTGGCCGAAAAGAACAATCTTTGGCAATTTGTCATCCTTTATCCGCACAACGTGCCCTAGCCACCTCAACCTTTCTTTCATTATAGCCCTAGAGAGCGGTACTGTACCACATTTTTCGTATTAAACCTCAGTTTCTTATGATAGCCCGATCTATGCAGCTTCCAATAAACATCATGACCCTGTTCAGGCTTGCCTCTGCCTACAATTAGATTTCCTGAAGATACAAAATCTGTCTTATGCCTGGATGGTGACACGCTGTCCGTGAGACACGTTGAGCAACTTGAGACACGCTGTCCGTGAGACACGTTGAGCAACTTGAGACACGTTGTCCGCGAGACACGTTGAGCAACTTGAGACACGTTGAGCAACTTGAGACACGTTGTCCGTGAGGACAGGGGCTAGAGTCCTGGTTCCGCTGGTTATTTACTTTGAACGGGAATCAATGGCGTGACTCTGTCAGCTCAACCAGGGTTGACCAGCTCTAAATTGGTACCTGGAGGAATCTGGGGAAGGTAAACAGGAAGGGTTCGTGACCGCATTGAATGGCTAGACCCCCCCCCTCCCCCGCCTTGCTCTTCATAGCTGAAGGACCGTGAAACAGAGGTCAGCACCGCCGGTAGGGACTGTAAAACCCAGTGTCGTATACTTTATCTTTTTCACCTTTACTTTTTCTGCTAAGCACGGCAACATAGACACTGCGTAATCTTGCGCTACTAATTTTTGTTCTCCCATTTTCTGTCTCTTATAGGGATCCAGAAGTGAAGGAACTTCATCTCTTGCGCCGGCAATCTTTGGTTCTTCTCAACAAGAAAAAGTTGAATTGAATGAAAATGTGATTTCTCTTTTGTTGAAGATACATAGTAAATTAAGCGGTGTGAATGATAGTTATTCACCCCCTCCCGAGCAACAGTCCACAAGTGAAGAAGATCAAAATGGCAGTTGTATCGGAGATGGACCTTTTTTTGTGGGAAAGGTTTGTAGAAGAATATTCTATTAATGAATCAGCCACAGTTTATTAATAATGACAAAAATTGATGTTAGTAAAAGAAAAGGAAACTCGTTCATTTTCTATGTACAAGGTTTCTTTTTTGTTTTGTTTAGTTTTTTCGTGATTTTTTTTTTTTTTTTTTTTTTTTTTTTTTTTTTATTGCAAGTGTATTCGAAAGAATTCGTTTGTAGTCGTTTATTGATATTATTTGTTGCTTCACCCTGATTTCTTTGTGTTTTTTTTTTTTTTTTTTTTTTTTTAGGCTGAGGTTACGTCTAAAACATGTAGCATTGTAAAGAGATATATTAATGTCATGTTTCGTTCTTGAAGTTGTTATTCCTTTATTCTTCTCTTTGTGCTTTTTTTAACCTTTGTTTTACCCTTATTTTGGATACATTTACATTTAAATAGATAAATTACATATTACGATAATAGTTTAGCTTTAAATTAACAGATTAAATTTAAGTCCTAAGCTTGAATTTATTACGATAAGGACTTTTATTTTCTCTTCTCTTTTTAGCTTCAGGTTCATTAAGCTGCTACTTTTGATGCGGGTTTTAAAAGTCTGATGTTATCGACATCCAAAGCCCAGCCAGTGGTGGCAGTTGGGGGGAGCGGGGCAGTTGCTTCCCTAGATTCTTTACCCATATTAGGTCTGTTAATACCTGAAAATTCTGATTTTCTACTTTCTTTCTTCTGGTTAAATCAACATGAAGCTTTTAGGGCAGTACTAAATTTGGTCAGTGTTGCCACATTGAACCGTGACAATAAATACACAAAGCTAATTACTTAAGTCTGACAACGCTTTGCGTCCGTAACAATTTAAACATTGACTGTTGATTAATTCCCGAATACAACTACACCTTATAGGAAATATGGCTTAGGAAAGCTACGCTTTCTTAAGCTTTTTTGTGCCATATGTTTTTAATTTCTTTCTGTTGATTTTTACACGCTCTTGTTTTATTTTTATTCTTTTTATTATTATTTGGCAACTGCTACTCCTAAGAATTGTGTAATTCTACATGGCGGTCTTTTTCACTAAAGATCGAATTCCTGATTTTCATATTTTCAAGATATACGAGTGTGATTTTGGTTGTGTAAGTTTCTTCAGAACAATAGCTTCAATTGGCTAGGTAATATTATTAGTAAAGATAGTGGATATTAGGGCCGTCACGTATGGGGGGGGGGGAGATTTGGGCACTCGGGTGGCTTCGTTAAATAAAGAGTATGAAAATAGTGAGATTAGATATGTCGAAATATCAATCTCTGTCGGTAAGTGCATCGGTTTTACTGACTCGTGCAGTGATTTTACGTATTGTATTCAGAACGGACATTATGCTAATTGTTAATTAAAAAAACAGTTGGCAAAAATGACCAGCCAGTCGGTAAAATTCCTCGCCCCCCCCCCACATTTTGGTTAGTAACGACTGCGGTGGGTGCAGTGAAGATGTAAATATTAGAATAGCTGAGGTCCAGGGTATCTTTTCACAGTTGAAAAAGTTTGAGAAGATAGCTCTGCGAAGTAAGACTATAATCTTGTAAGCTGAAGTATTGACTGTGATCAAGTATAGTTGTGAAACCTGGGCGCTTCGGAAGACGCATTTGTTTGATGTTCTCAAGGGGAATTGCTTACGGGTGGTTTTGGGTACCCGTTTGACTGAACGTATTTCCGACAACAAGCTGTAGGGAAAATGTAGCCCTATCCCACTCTCTAGGACAAAAAAAGATTCAGATGGCTGGGACACGTTTTGCAGTTGGAATTCACCATATTGTAGGGCCAAATGAAAAGAAAGTTATTCCAGAATCGTATGGAAGGAGGTCGTAAGGAAAGATTTAAAGAAAAATGGAACTTTTGGAAGGGGTAAAGAGGGTAGCTTTGAATAGATTGGGCTGATCGAGGAGCTTGCGCAGTTGTATTAGCCTCAGATTAACTTGGTGCAGTGAGCGGTTAGCAGTTGTAGTTAAGTTATCCCAATTCTTTAGCTACTGTATATCTCGTATATCTTTGTTTTTCGGATATTTTTGGACTATTCTTAAGTTTCCATTACCCTTTTTGTATTGTCATTTTTTTTATTTTTTTTTAGTCTTGGCATTTACCTTCAAATAATTCATCTCATTTCTTTTACATCTTCTTGACAAAATTTGGAAGTTGGATGAAAAGTGCAGAAATTGTATTAACGAATCGCGTCGGACTATTTGGCCTCGAACTCAGGAAATGATCGATCAAGAGACCCGAGAAAAAGAAGCAAAGGAAAAGGAAGAGAGAAAACGAAAGGCAAAGGAAAGACAACAGAAACTTATGGCAGAATTCGCCTCCAAGCAAAAATCATTTATTGACAAATACAAAGCAATGGAAACAGGTTAGTGACTCAGTTCTGACAGAAAACGGCTATAGTAGGTACTAATAAAATGGGATTTCACATTGGCAGCAAGATTTCACGTCGTCAGGTGGTCGAAAGTTTTTTACTTGAAAACTGTATATAAAATTATGGCCGAAATGTTTGTCCTACTCGTAAAAACTTAACAAAAATGAATATAAATAAATTTAATACTTTTTTTCTTGTAAAACACCCCCCCTCCCAAAAATAAATCCTGGATACGGCCCTGCTCTACAGTAAAAAAAAAATATTGCGTTTTCGTATGTTTTTTACGATATAAAAAAAATGCATTTCAGGATGATCATATGATAAGAATTCGCTTAATTTTGGTATCACATCTGCCAATTGAGCCCAGTCCAATGAATAACCTTTTGTTCTAAAGTGTATTTTTCATGATTCATTTATAGATTAGTTTGTTGTTCTTTACAGGGGGTGTAATGACTGTTTGGCTCTTAAGATAATATTCTTGTTCTTTATACGTGTGTTTTCAGCAAAGCTCTAGTTTTGCATAATCCATATTGTGTTGATTTATACCGCTGGCACCACTTATTGGGTTGATTTATATCGCTGGCACAACTTATTGGGGTGTAAGGTACGGGGGTCACCACTTATTGGTGCAAAAATGGCGCAAAAAGGTTGTGATGCCACTTACTCGAGGGAGAGAAACCCTTGTCGGCCCAAATGTTAGTGGGATTCCCGAGCTTACCCCAACGGTTCCTTTTCTATCGGGTATGTCAGTGCCCGATTTACAATATACCCTGCTTTAGGGTACGATAGCGTGATCGAATGGTCCCAGGGGCCACTGTAAGGCTAAGGGTTACCGGTAATGTTTCTAACTATCTCCTTAGACTTGATCTAGGCTAAAAAATCAAAGATTATATTGTATAAAAAATCTTACTGTAATCAGTCATGCTACAAAAAAGGAACTAACTAAATCACACTTCCAATTTTCCCCCAGCTCGCTCAGCCGGCCGCGTGCCTGCGATGGGTGATGGGGTGGTGGGTGAATTTTTCCAGCCAATCCAAAGGCTTACTAATTACTGGTCAATCATCCCCAACTGCGCACTTAATGCCTCGTGGTCTGTTTAACCAACTACGCAATTAAAGAAGGACAGAAAATGGCGCCACCAAAATTAAAGGAAAATTAATAATTATTACTTGGGGGAAGAGAATAATTAAGGGACCGAAAGAAAAGAATCTGGGAAGGGCATTTATCTGAAACAAACTGGGACCAAGGGTTCCAACAATCCACAAATGTAGGGAATTTTCAATAGCCGATTTATTTGGGCTAGTTTTATAGATGTGTATTGCATAATATGCAAAGTAATAACTACGTTTATTTTAAGTTTTAGCTCTGCTCTTTACTTCCATTCGGAAGACTTTGCTTTTTAAGAATCCCCTCCCCTCCCCTTCTATATTTTGAAAAATGATTTTTGTCGCGCGCGCCACACAATTTTTGGGGGGGTGCAGGGGCGTGGTTTGGGGGGGGGAAGGGGGGCACTTGCTCCCCCCCTCAATAAGGAGGAAAAAAAAAATATTATACATACCATGCCCTGTGACTCTCCAGCTATTGGCCCCTCTTGCCCCCCCCCCCAATAAAAATGCTGGAGATTCG
Source organism: Artemia sp. Qi Xiang Cuo (assembly GCF_049724085.1). Taxonomy (NCBI): domain Eukaryota; kingdom Metazoa; phylum Arthropoda; class Branchiopoda; order Anostraca; family Artemiidae; genus Artemia; species Artemia sp. Qi Xiang Cuo. The sequence continues at coordinate 5,671,916 of NC_142794.1, read as the reverse complement.
CCCCTGTTTGGCTGGTATGTATTTTTGAAAGAGAAATTTGCGAAGTCTGTCTAGGAAAAGTGTACAATGGAAATGATTTATATTTAATGATTTATTTAATTTAAATGAAGGCTTTTGGAAGTTACGCTTTAACCTTAACTTAAAGCTCTTATCCCTTTGTACAAATGAATAAGAGCATTTATTTTATAAAAAAGCCAATTTCTTACTAAGCATGAGTGAGAGCCAGTTTCTCACTAAACATGAAACTAAACTGAATCAGGGACTTGAATAGCTTCTCATTAAACACATTAGAACATGGGATAGGATCAACCGGTCCAAATGCCACACTGAGATTTTGCTTAAGGATATGGTTAATGTAACGGTTCTAAAGGAACAAGCAGCATTATGTCACCTACAGAAATAAATATGTAGCCTCAAATGAAGGCCGTATCCGTGGGGAGGTGGAGTGGTGGTTTAACCGCCCCGAAACATTTTTACAATTATTTAATTTTTCTTTAAAATTTTTGTTATAAAAACTAATTTTTATAAAAAACATGTTTCTCTCCCCCTCCTCCCCCCCCCCGAAAAAATATTTTCGTACCTTCTCCCCGCTTTTCCCGCCGAACAAAAACTCTTTATAAGAAATCTACTTATCGATCATTGTGAATAGTGTGCCTCCAATGTAATTAGCGTATTAGCCCTTTTTAAAGACCGTAATCGAAATCAAAAATCCTTTCGAAGCCCATCGTGCCCTAGGGATACCCCCAACCAAACGGTATTAGTTGCAAATTTTAAGATGCTTATTTCAATCAGAACGGTCTGAAAAAACTCTTCTAGGATGGCTTGGTAACTGCAGCCCTATTGTAAGGGTCCCAAACTTAACAACTAGCTATTATAAAGGTGCAAGCAAAATCAAGTGGGGTATAGGACAAAACCCAAAACAGTTTGGTAAACCCAGGGTATTCCATGGAAAATACATTTAATATAAAATACATTTGGTATTTTTGTTGGTAAGTGAACCCCCCCCCCCCCCCCCTTTAAATTGCCCCTTCCTTCCACTTCTTTACGAATCATCTTCTGCTAGTTAAAAGAGTAGTTCCACCTTCTAAAAGAATTGGAAACTTGAGTTGGGTCTTTGGCGATTTAATATGAGCAATAGGGATTACATCTGGGTAATTCATTAAACTGGGAAATTTGGAAGAAAATTACATATATGATATGATATTGTGATTAACCTACAGTGTAATTATCATTAAAGCCGAAATTTCTCTGTAAGGGGTAATTAACCAACAAGACATTCTTTATTTTAAGAACTATTTAAAGTCAAAATCGAGTCTGAACGAATTTGGCCTAGGCTAGCTTTAAAAATTCTTTGCAGGCTAATTTGGATATTATAATTTAAACTGATTGTTGGAAATTCTGTTTTTTTTTTTTTTTCATGCACTTTGAAGTGCCTGTATTTTATTAGGGCAATTCCGAAACTAATAGGGTAACCATTACAAAAACAAAAAAAAATAAATAAAAAACACATCAAAAATTTATTTATGTGCATTTTTGTTACGTATTTACGATGTGAACCACCATCTCCAGTTTGGGGGGCGGGTGGTTCTCGAACCCCTCACCTCCCCCCAGGATACGGCTTTGGGTCTTCGCATCAAATCAGTGGTACTATAAATCATTCGAACACTATAATCAGAACAGTGGCGTCAATTTATGAAAATTTAGGCGGGAAGCGGCAAAATCTATTTTTATATCGCGGGGGGGGGGGGGTGCCATTTTAATTAAAATGGCACAAAGACTATTTTCAATGATCATGTCCTCTTTACAAAATTTAGGGAGCATATGCTTCCTCTTTTCCCTGACATATTTTTCAGATAGTTAGAACAGAAATCTAATCATAAACTCCAGTAGGCAGGTGCGTAGAGTAGGGGGCTCATCTCCCCTGAAATCCTAACATTTCTAAATTTCTAGGCGCTTCTTATGCTATTAATGTATAAAATTAATTTTATTATTGACCCCCTCCCAGGGATGGATCCCGGATTTTTTATAGGGGGGGGGAGGGGGCGCAAAATAGGTTAATCCGATAAACTTGCGTTAGGAGCAAGTTTATTTAACGCAAACTTTCGTTAATTAAGTAAATTACACTACTTTAGACTACGTTAGGGAGCGCGTGTCCCCCTCGCCCCCCCCCCTCGGGATCCGCCACTGCCCCCTCCACCCAAAAAAATACCTGCATCCATACCTGTCCCCCAGTTTTAGATGCTATGCTGCCATGAAGATGGCAGATTTGTCCCTAAACATACGTCCAAAATTGCATAAACTTCACGAGTGCTGAATACTGTGTTAAATTCAGAGTCATGTGAAGATTTTCAATTTGTATGATTAAAAGTTGGACATGAGCTTGTGATCCGTAGAAATTTAATGAGACATCTAGGTGTTATTTTAGAATAAGCGTTAAACAACTCTGTTCACTCTCTCAACCGAATAGATTTTTTTTAAAGCCAAAAGGCCTTACCACTATTGATACTTATGAATACAATAATTAGGGGAGCAAATTGGATTTTTAGGGGAGCAATTGCTCCTCTCTAGACTCTGATAAATATTTTTTTTTGATAATTTCATTGAAAAATGCCTTTTTTGTATTTTAATAGCACCCCTCCCAAATTTCTATGAATTGATGCCACTGCTGATAAAGCATTTTAGATCTATCGAACATCATAAAGGCTGACTTTTGACTTGTTGGTGCCTAACCATTTCTCCATTTTTGCCATTGTGCCACATGTCACTCCATTTAACCACTTCTCCATCAGTAATATATTCTGAAGTTTTACTGTAATAACACTAGCTGCTATGTTTCAATTGTTATCGTTCAACCGTCCCAAACTGCGCGGGACTGTTGAAGCGTGCCCAAACTGAAAGGGCGTATTTGACGTATTCATAATGTTATATAAGCACTAAAGTGAGACTTTAAAGATGAATGCTATATTAAGTATTTTCTAAGGCCAGTTTGATTATTCAACATAATGAAAATAAGGTTTAAGCTCTCCTCAGCTATGGAAATTCAGCCTTTACGGTGTTCTTGATAAGCAGTAATTTTGACTTGACTTTTGCCATGTCATTCTCAGGCTTGTTGACACAAATAAACAAGGCATAGGTCAAATCGAAACTATTGATTGGCAGCTTTATCGTAAAGCTGGAATATCCATAGCAAAGGTCAGCTTAGACACCATTTTCATTAAAAAAGTGAAAAAAAAAGTTTATAGAAGGAACTTATGTTAGGGGTAGTTTAATAAAAAAAAAGAAAAATTTCAAATTTTGCATAATTAAAACAAAAGACACAATATCAATTAAATTTTAGCTACTTATTTGATAGGAGTAGGAAACTAAAAAATGAAGAACTTTAAGTTAAATTGAATTAAAGCAACAAATACAAATATACAATCTTAGTTGCAATTTAGTTATAATCGACGCTGCAAAACGCAGAATATATGTTTTAGTTGCATGTAGTGCCACAAATATATATATATATATATTTAAAAATATGAACACAGGCTCAAAAGATCAAAGTAGAAGTGCTACCGCGTCCGGGGAAACCGACGACCCTTGCGATGATGGAATGAGAATGATGATGAATTTGCTACCGCGTACGGGGAAGCCGACGACCATCATAGGCCTAGGACGACTCCCAGACGGGATGAGGGTTTAATATTGGCGAAAAACACTCTCCATATTGGTATACTAAATACCCGGACTTTAGCTAAACCTGGCAAAATTGATCTGGTGTTGAAAGAGATTGATAGATACAAGTGGGATATAGTCGGTATGTCTGAGACGCACCTTCCTCGAATCGGAGAAGAAAACATCCTTGGAACCACTTTCCTACTGTCGGGACGTTCTGATGGTGTCCATCAGCAGGCTGCCGGCTTCATCCTCTCTCCGGCCGCCAAAAGGTCACTAATGACCTTCACTCCTGAATCGGAGAGAATAGCGACCATCCGCCTGAAAGGGTCCATCAAAAATCTCTCAGTCGTCCAGATATATGCCCCGGATTCAGCCCGCAGTGACGAGGAGTGCGACCAATTCTACTTTCAGCAACAAAGCGTCACAGACCATATCCCCAAAAATGATATACTTATCGTGTTGGGTGACTTTAATGCGATAGTTAGCAGTTGCCATGCTGGTCGAAAAGATGTCATGGGCCCACACGGACATGGCCATCTTAATGCAAGGGGAGAACGGCTTATTGACTTCTGCTGGGAGAATGAACTCTACATCACTAATACCGCTTTTAAGCACAGACACCGCCGAAAGGTAACATGGAGATCCTCTGATGGAGTCACTGAAAATATGATCGACTACGTCCTGATATCCAAACGTTGGAAGTCATCTGTAATGGACACTGTCTCACTACCCGGTGCAGATTTCGACTCGGACCACACACTCCTGATGTCCAAAATCAAGTTGAGTTTAAAACGTCTCTCAAAAACCACAAAAATCCCAAGATTCCGAATGGAACTCCTCCGAGACCCCACCAAAAAAGCCACGTCTAAAAAATTCCGTGACATCCTCAGTACATCCAATCCACTCACAACTCCCGAAGAGATTGATCGCTTGGCTGAACATGCCACCTTTGCAATCCTCGAGACTGCAAGTGACATCCTTGGTAGAAAAGCCAAAGTTGAAAAGCCTTGGATCACTGAAGAAATAATTCGGTTATACGACCAGAAACGCCTACATAACAACAAATCTGACCGGAGCAGCCGAAACACCTACAAACCTCTCAAACGGAAGGTTCAGCGTGAAATCAGGAAGGCATTCCGCAGGCATATCGCCGAAAAGTGCAAGGACTGTGAAACCCAGTTAAAAAAAGGCAACAGCCACAAGCTCTTCAAAACAGTCAGCGAGCTATCCTCCAAAAAAGATCCCTCAACTTCCGTAATCCTAGACAAACAGGGGAACGACACCAGTGATGCCAAGATGAAGCTCGAACGATGGAAGGAATACTTTGAGGAGAAACTGAACCCTGAAGTAATGACCGACCAAAATGTCCTAAACTCCTTCCCAATCATAGATCGACCTTCACCTCCGCTTAGAAGCGAGACCAAAGCGGCTATAGAATCCCTAAAGCGAGGCAAAGCTCCGGGGCCAGACGGTATCACTGCTGAACTGATAAATGTTGGTTCAGAAGACGTTGTCGACCTATACCACAATCTAATATCAGCCACCTGGTCTACTGGACACGTCCCACAGCAGTGGTGCAAGGCAGCAATAGTCCCAATACACAAAAAAGGCTCGAAGAAAGAATGTGACAACTACCGGCCCATTAGCCTCACAAGCCACCAAAACCAGAATCCTGACCAAGATCCTGCTTCGGCCTACTTCCGACAGGCCTTTGACCTAATATGGAGGAAAGGCTTGTGGCATATTCTAAGACACTTCGGTGTCCCAGATGAAATAGTTAGAATCACTGAGGACATGTACAACCAATTTAAAAGTCAAATACTGACCACTGATGGGCTCTCTGGTGAATTCCCAACTACTTCCGGGGTTCTGCAAGGATGCATCCTCTCACCGCACTTGTTTAACCTGTTTCTGCATGCCATTCTCTCCCTGATACCCGTCGAATATGGAGTAAGAATGGGAGGAATCTTAATTGAAAAACTAGCATATACGAATGATATCGTCCAGATGTCTACTATCACCCAAGAACTCTAGAGATAGGCTGAATGTATCTCCCAAGCAACAAAGCCGTTTGGTATGCAGATTATGGCAAAGAAGACCAACATTATGGTAACATCACGACAGGAGATAAAAAACCCCCCTCGATAGTAATAGACGGTGAGCAAGTGGAAAGAGTCGATCAATTCCTTTACATTGGCAGTCTCCTAACAGCTGACAACTGCCACACTGTCGATATTAAACGCCGCCTCGGTCTTGCTAGCTCTAGCTTCAAAAGACTATCAAAATCTGGAAATCTAACCACCTTTCGAGCCATCTGAAAGTGCATCTATTCAACAGTCTGATCATACCCATTGCTCTATATGGGTGTGAAACCTGGACATTAAAAGATGAAAACGAGCGCAACCTCCTTGCGTTCGAAATATAAATGCAATATCAGTTAAAATTCAGCTGTAAACGATGTTGCAAAGTTCTGAATCAGAGTGTTTTAGTAGCATTTTTTATGTTTTAGTGGCATTTTTGGCAAGACAATAACTCAAATCAATTAATTGTTCAGCTGCGAATAAGGTTTCAAAATGCTCAATAGACATGTCTTAGTGGTATTTAGTGGCAAAACGGTAACTGACAAGATAGATGTAGGTAAAATTTCAGCTATAAACAATTTTGTAAAATGCTCATTAAATATGTTTTAGTGGCAAAACGGTAACTGGCAAGAGAAAATGCCGGTAAAATTTTAGTTATAAACGATGTGGTAAAATGCTCGTTAAATACGTTTTAGTGGCATTCAGTGGCAAACAAATAAAATGATCACTTAGGATTTAGCTACGACAAACGTTATAAAGTGCTCAGTAGACATGTTTTATTGGCACAGCAATGACTAAAAAACACCATAACGGTTAAAATCCAGCTCTAAATGATGTTCCAAAGTGCTCAATAGATATGTTCTATTGGCGTTGTATACATTTGTTTTGCACTTCGTGGCACATCAATAGCTAAAAAGATCTAATATCAGTTGAAATTCAGCTATAAGCGATGTTGTAAAGTCCTCAAAAAATATATTTTATTTAGTTTTATGCATTAAAATGTTTTATATATTTTACGTGCTTTAATGGAATTCAAAAGTTCACAAATAAAGAAATGTTTTATTTATTTATTTATTTTTTGGGGTATAACACTGTGTAACAAGCAGTTTAGGTTTAACGGCTTGAGAAATACGTCTGACGCTAATTGAGTAACAATAACCTGTTCTTAACCCTTTCGATTTTTTTTTTTTCATTTATGCAGGGCTTAAAGCTTTTTATAATTTAAATTATGAAATAAAAATTCTTTTAATTTGGTTTCTTTTAGTAAAAAGATAAGGGAAATATTATAATTATACTACGAATTTTAAGTACATTGTTTTTTTGGAGTTGATGTGTGTGTATATGATTAGATTTTGTGCCTCAATTGCAGTAAGGAACTGTTTCTCTTTTTCTACTTTTACCTCTTTTTAAGTTAAGCAAATTAATTATTTCCCTTCCCTTGAATTTCTTTTTCTTCTTTTTTCGTGTCTTTTCCTCTTTTCTCTCTTTTTAAGAAAAGCTAATTAATGATTTTCCTTCTCATTGACAAGCCCTTCTTCTTGAGTGGATTATTTATACGTTACATAACTTATATAAATAAAAGGATTTCACAACAATAATTCATACAATAATAATTCAAAAGTAATTTCCCTCCCATGGACTCGTTTTTCTTCTTTTCCCCTGGCTATAATTTTTCTTTTCGGCTTTCGTTTTTTGGTCGTTTCTCTCTTTTTAATTAATACTAATTAATTATTTTAATTTACATGGATTATTTTTATATTCTTTTCCAATTTCTCTCTTTTTTCTTTTTTATCTTGTTAGTTATGCTAATTAACTATTTTCCTTCCCATGGACATGCTATTTTTTAGTGGATTATTTATTTTGAATCGATTTTAATTGATTTAATTTAATTGATTTAATTAATAGATTCGTTTTTATAGAACCCATTGTTGAGGAGGTTGTACAAGTTGAAGACACAGAATCTGTAATGATCCAACGGCGTGAGGAATACGACTGCGTGATTTGTAATCAAACATCCCCTAGCACGTCTGAACGTCCTATGTGTCTGGTGATATTGACTCAATCGACGAGCACCGCTGGTCATAGGAGGTGCGCTGAACCTGAGCCTGGAAACGCAGAAGGCCTGAAACCACAGACCACATGGGTGCTTCCTTTGAAAGATCAAGACAAAGATATATTAAAGAAGTCTCTAACGCTTGGAGGTGAGATGGAGAAAAAGATTGATAAGCTTAAGCAGTATTTTGATGAGGTAAGGGCTATTTAATGAAGGTTTTTTGAGGTTGGCTAAAGGTGGCGATTTTTTTATTTGGGGGGTGGGGATGTCGTCTTTATCAAAGAAATTGGAAGCTGAATAGAAAGATATATGTGGCGTTTCAATATAGGCGTAATAGGATGGGTCGTTACTAGCCAAAATGTTTAGGGGGGGGGGGTACCCACACGCTGTTCTTTGTTCCCGACTGTTTTTATCACTAATTAGCATAATGTCCGTTTTGAATACGATACGTAAAATAACTGCACGAGTCGTTAAAACTGCTGAATTTACCGCCAAGTTCGAGATTTCTATAGGTTACATCTCAGTATTTTCGTGGTCTTTATTTAACCGAACAAAAATTTTGGCGGATTTGGATTCTATTGACTCAGTTTTTACCGAGTGCCCAAAAACAGGGGGCATCCCCCTTCCCCCTATACATGATGGCTCTGGTAATAGGAATAATTAATCAAGCACCAGGGAACCGAATCTCACTGGGGGAAACGAATTTTAAACACGAAAACGGCGGCCAGCTTATCCACACCCCTCCTGTATTAACGTTCATTTTTTGCCGAATCAGTTCGTGAATTGGTGCCTCCAAACTGTACAAAGGAAACTCAACATATCTAAAAATTTATAAAGAAAAAAGGTATTAAAAAAGAAGCTAAATATTGATAAAGCCCCCCATACCCCTGATTCAGCAAAAAAGATTATAAAAAATGTAAAAATTGATAAAGCCCCCCATACACTGATCCAACAAAAAAAGATTCAAACTATATAAAGATAAAAATTGATAAAGCTCCCCATACACTGATCCAACGAAAAAATCCTCGCTCTTTACGCTAAAGTTTTTTATTGTTTAAAAAAATAGAGTTGTGAGAAAGTCAAACTTTAGCTTAAAGAGCGAGGCGTTGAGGAGGGGACAGACCCCTTCATATACGGAATAATTTCTGTTCGTTTTAAGTTTTAACGTCGTTCCTTACTTTCACTTAAAAAAACTTTTTTTTTTATTTAATTTTTGAACGTTTTTTAATTAATGAAGGTTTTTATTTTGGCTAACCGTACATGATTAATTCAAACAAAATTTGCATATTAATTTTACTTTTATTTGGTTAAATGGCTTTCTCGAAACTTGTTTAATTTTATTTACGAACGTTTTTATTAGTAATAAATATACGTAACTTACAAATTAACCTACGTAACGAAGTTAACCATTCATAAAGTTTTAACATATATATTAGTGGGTTCGCCCCCTATTCAATATCTTACTCTTTAAGCTAAATTTCAAATTTTTTTCCAATTCTTTAAAAAATACCTCTTAATCCCAATCAGTTGATTAGTTGAAATCAGTTGAAAAACTTGTTTTTTTTAATTTAATTTCTTATCTTTTTCTTTAATAATGCTGGGTAATCCGGCGCCCCCTTCATAGCAATGTCCCTTCCCCCATGAAAACTTTCTTCATGGAACGGTCCTCCCATATAACCCCCGACCCACCCCCACCTCCACTTACCAGAAAAAATTACCACTTACCCCCTGAAAATGTCTGTATACTTCCCAATAACCAATGCTGTATGTTAACATTGAGTAAAGTTCATAACTTTCAGCCCTCCCCCTGGGGACTTTGGTGGATTAAGTCATCTTAAAAGATATTTTTATCATATTTTCGACCATGCTGAACAAAATGGCTGTCTCAAAATTTTGATCGGATGACTTTGGGAAACAAATGAACGTGGGAGGGGGCCTAGTTGCCCTCCATTTTTTTTGGTCACTTAAAAAGGGCACTAGAACTTTTAATTTTCGTTCCAATAAGACCTCCCATGATATTCTAGGACCATTGGGTCAATACGATCACCCCTGAAAAAAAAAATAAAAACGCATCCGTGATCTTTATGGCAAAAAATGGAAAATTCAACATTTTTGTAGATAGGAGCTTGAAACCTATACAGTAGGGTTCTATGATACGCTGAATATGATGGTGTGATTTTCATTAAGGTTCTATAACTTTTAGGGGGTCTTTACCCCTTTTTTCGAAAATCAGTCAAATTTTCTCAGGCGCGTAACCTTTGGTGGGTAAGATTTAATTAATGATGAAACTTGATGAAACTTATATATTTGAAATCAGAATTAAAATTTGATTCTTTTGATGTATCTATTGGTATCAAAATTTCATTTTTTAGAGTTTCGGTTACCATTGAGCCGGGTCGCTCCTTACTTACAGTTCGTTACTACGAACTGTTTGATAAGAAATAGGAAATTTCCTTCTGCGGTGGACAAGACTGTCTTTAAATCCAACAAAAGCCTCTTGTTTATGCACTGTATAAAAAAAAATTGCTTCTGTGTCGGGGTAGGAGTAGGTAGGACTCGGGGTAGCACGTGAATTCTACTTTCTTTGTTTTTAAATGTAACACTTACTGTACATGTAAGTTTGATTTTCTTTTTATTCTCTTTTGATTTTAGACTTTCCCGTTTTTAAATCGTTATGGTTTGATTTCTTTCTGTTTTCTACGCTAAGTAGCCTACGCCTTTGTGTGATGCAGGTGAAATATTTGTTTGATGCTTTTTTCTTTTGCTTTCTACTGACCACAATTTGTGGTTTTCAATATTTACTTCTTTGATTTGGTCTTGGTAAAATGGATTTTTGAGATTCCTTTATAGGTGGTAAGGGTTTTTTGTTTTTGTGAAGTTTTTAGGAAATTTCGCTTTCAATCAGACATAGCAGTCGGAAGCGACATAGTGCCGTCGCTTGGCCGCTCTTGCTGGCAAATATTACTGTCATCTCTTAGCTTAATGGCTTAATTAGCTTAATGAGTTGGCTTAATTCTGTTGATTCTAATTCTCGGCAGCAGATTTTATTTAGACATTAATAAGGATGGCGTCGTTCTATTTCTAAGTGTATCATTCAAGTTGTTGTTTTCTATGATTATTCAAGGCTTGAAACTTACTTATCTTCTTTTTTTTTTAGCTTATTGAGAAGGCTTAATTCATTTCATTTTCAATAGAGGTAGCAAATTTCAGTTGGATATTAAATAAATGGTGTCGTATTATTTTAAGTGAATCATTCGAATTATTATTTTTCTATAATTATTTTATTCTTGGAGCCTACTTACCGTCTTCTCCTAGCTTAATTGACTTAATGACTTGATTATCTTATCGAACTGGATAATTAAGTTCATGGTTCATTTTCCTTCCCAATAGCAAATTTTAGTTTGACATTAAATAGATGACGTCGTTTTATTTCTAAGTGAATCATTCGAAATATCTTTCTTTTACAACTTATGTATGCTTGAAATTTACTTACTTTATTCTCTTAGCTTAATTGGCTTAATGAGCTTAATGGATTAACTATCTTAATGGGAAGATTTCACTCTGTTCATTCTCATTCCTGGTAGCAGATTTTAGTTGGAAATTGAATAGATGGCGTTCTATTATTTCTTAGTCAATCATTCGAATTGTCGTTTTTCTGTGATTATTCTATGCTTGGAACTTACTTACTTAATTCTCCTGCTGGCTTGGTGTCACCGTCGAGAGAGCAGACACCTTCCAACTCCAGAACACCTGGTCTTGAGCAGTTGCAAGTGCATTTTCAGGTCTTATATCGTTATTTTGGAGCCCACCTAATGGAATCTCAGTGCGTAGTTTTACCTAGCTCTGAGAAGATCCCAGGTTTAGAAGGGCCAGGTCTAGAAGATCCCAGGTAGGGCCGGTGACCCTCCATTTGAAAATGACTGCCTTGAAAAAATCCTGACATGTTTGGAAGTACTATCTTGAACTATAATTTGGGTATTTTGGATTGTAATTTGGGCGTTATGACAAATTTGCACAATTAACAAGATAAAAATTCGTAAAAAAGTGCAATATTTTGTAATATCCGAAAGTAGCTCGCGCCTACTTTTTTTATAATATAGATCCTCCCCTCTTAGAAAATTTATATTTTGCTTATTTATGTACACAGTTTATTGTTATTTTCTTCTTTATTATCATTACTTGGTAAGAAGGTGTGTTTACATAAATTGAGTTTTCAATTAAATAGTAATAATTTACATCTTAATGGGTGATCATATGACAATAAAAGATAAAAAAATACAATCAGGAAAAGGAAGAACTCGAAATGGGAGTAAACTTGTCCCTGTTCGGCTAATTAGATAGGTATTTTTACTATTATTTCACCTCCTCGGGTAATGTCTTCCCATATTTATTTCACAGTGAAATGAAAATCCTGCTATTTTATCTTCCAGGAATTTTGGGATATTTTTTTACGAAGAAATTTTTGGTATAGCAAAATCCATTGTATGGTATGCTCAGCAACTTCATTATTTCATTATCACTTACGTAGTTTTATGACTTCGAAATCCTTATTTAGAACATTCATCTACTAAAATTTTTAGAAACACAGATTTGTCGAAGGGGGGAGTTAATTGCCCCCCCCCCCGGCGGCTTCAACCAATATTTTTGTCTTCATTTTATCTCTTCCCTTATTTATTTCATAGTGAAATGAAAATTCTGATATTTTTTCTTCCAGGAATCTTGGTTACTTTCTGTAAATAATGGCTGGGAAGGTGGTGTGTATATTCAAACGTGTGGCCATCATCTTCACATTGATTGTCACAAGTCCTATGTCCAGTCTTTAAGAACATCTCAAAGGTCCACCTCACTTGCTACTGATAAGTAAGTTCGTACCATCATTCTTTTCTTATTATATGTCAATGACATTGATAAGTATAAAATTGAAACTAATTTTGAAAATACATTTCAAGTAGATATTACAGCTGAGTTCGATAAAATAAGAATTATAAAAGAAAAACGTCTAAACACCTATGAGCCGACTTTTGGATGCTTTGTGCATTTTTTGAATAGATGGAAATTACGTTAAAAAAATAGGTTTCCTTTAAGAATGTTCGAGAAAAGTGTATCGTAGAGTGATTAGAATCCCCCTCTTCTCTCTATTCCTCTCTTTCTCACTCCCTTATTCTCCCTCTCTCTTTCTTTCTCTCACTCTCTCCGTGTTTCTGTTTGTCTCTCTCTATCTTCCTCTCTGTTTAATAACGGTTTACTCTTTTTAATGTTCAAAAAGGTTCCTTAGAATTCGTCTCTCTCTCTTTATTTCTCTCTCTCTCTGTTTCTCTCTCTGTTTCTCTCTCTGTCTCTCTCTATCTCTCTATCTCTCTCTGTCTGTCTCTCTCTCTCTGTCTCTCTCTGTCTCTCTCTGTCTCTCTCTCTCTCTCTATGTCTCTCTCTCTCTCTCTCTCTCTCTCTCTCTCTCTCTCTCTCTCTCTCTCTCTCTCTCTCTCTCTCTCTCTCTCTCTCTCTCTCTCTCTCTCTCTCTCTCTCTCTCTCTCTCTCTCTCTCTGTCTCTCTCTCTATCTCTCTCTCTCTCTCTCTCTCTCTCTCTCTCTCTCTCTCTCTCTCTCTCTCTCTCTCTGTCTCTCTCTCTCTCTCTCTCTCTCTCTCTCTCTCTCTCTTGTTCTTTTTTCTCTCAATCTCTCCCCTTCTCTAGGGTGCTGAAGCACTTGAAATGATCCATAAGTGTAGGGGGCTGAGTAACCACAGGACAAACTTAATAGGGTTCGACAGAATCGTGTACTGTTAGTTCAATGATACCTATTCAGTGTGAAAAAAACTATCATTTTAAAAAAAGAAAGAAATTTTGACACCAACGTTTTTCTAAATGGGTTCTCCTCTAATTTGTTATTAATTATTGGTTACTTATTTTTTAGTCATTCTGACATTTATCTGTTTATGATTGTATCTTATATTCATTATGTGTATCGTAGCTTAAAAGCATATAAGTTTTGGTATACAGTTTTTGTTTTTTGATAACTTCGGTTATAGTGTGAGAAAAGTGTGTAAGTGTAAGATATACTTCTGGGCCCGAAAACACATCTTTAAATTATTAATCAATCAAGAGATGCTTTGATCTAATCAAGGCCACATCCTGGATTTTTGTTTGGGGGGGGGGGGTCCGAAAAAAGCACATAAAAAATTTGCTTATATGCATTTTTGTTATGTTTTTTTTCGAGGAAGAAAATATTTAATATATCATATTAGATGTAATAATTTTTTTGGACGTAATACAGGGTAAATTTTTAGATCTGTTCGTTACTGACGTAGGGACAAGGAACTGGACATCGTATGGAAAATGTATCGTACACGCTCCTCGATATCATTTTTTATGCTCTTTCTAAGTGCAATAATCGTTTCACTCGCAAATTCAATTTAAAGCGTTTAAATGCACCTTAAAGTGGTACCTGATTCCTTGTTTTTTTGTATCTTGAAATATGTTCAGTTGAGTGGTCAAAAACATATCGTTTAATTGCAAATCACTTATTCCAAGTCTTATATTCAACATCTATTGAATATGCTTTTATAGTGATATGTTTTTAATCACTTATCTCACCTGTTTCAAGCTGCTAAAAAAAAGGAGTTAGGTGTTACTTTGGGGTCTATTTAAGGGCTTTAAATTGGATCTGCAAATGGAAAGATTATTATATTTGTAAAGAGTATGAAAAAGGTATCAATTACTGTTTGACTCCACCGCCATTGACACTTATAGGTCGCTTTAAAATCAACCAGTTAACTGGGTAGACGAAGATTTAAATTTTTGGGGGAGTCTGTTGATTATTTTTCGCAAAATTTTATTAAAGCTTTTATCAAAGAGGAGAATTTGTCAATGTTTTTAGGAATTCAACTCGTAAATCTTGGAGAGAACATTTCCCGAAATAAACCCTATAAGTAAGGATGTTTTCTCGGCAAGAGCTAGAATGGGGCTTCGAAAGTTTATATTTGACAACAATCATCCTTCAACAACAATCAATCAAGCTGAACTGTAGTACTTTCACTTTGTTTACTTCAATTTTCAGGGCCTTTATTACCAATAAAACCATAAAAATCAAAATCAAAAGTCCAGTTTTCCAACAATTCCTATTAGCGAGAAAAGAGAATTCGACGCATTTCGAAAACATAATTAAATATCTTAAGAACCAGATAGAAATATAATAAGGATAAGGTAGATTCAATTCATTGATATATGTAGGTTGGATAAAGGTCACAAGCTTCTTAGGACATAAACTTAATTAGAAAATAAGACATAAGCTTCATTAGACAATAAGAACTAAACTTCAGTAAACAATAAGACATAAACTTCATTAGACAATTAGACATAAAATTTATTAAACAATAAGACATAAACTTCATTAGACAATAAGACATAAACTTCATTAAACAATAAGACATAAACCTGATTAGCTGAAGGACATAAAAACCAAATTTTTTAAATATCACGAGAACCAAATAAAATAGGAAAAGACAGATTAAACCAATTGATATAGAGTGGCTAGTGAAAATAATGAGCTTTCTAGTACCACTATCGGTGGCAGCCATTCTCGTTAGCAGCTGGTGGCTATTGACCTGCTCGTGTATTGTAATACCTGTTCTATATTTTTATTTTTGCTTTTGCTTTTATAACTACTTGGACGATTATAACTTATTTGATAACTTTTATATTATATTATTTACATTATAATTTCCTACGGGATACCACCAGATAGCTAATTTGACAGTGTATATATATACAAATCTTTAAATTAGCCGACCAGCCAACCAGTATTTAAAGCCTAGGAGTCCAGTTGGACATAAGGAAACATATTAAGAAAACAATTCTTACTCTATAATATGGAAAATAATCCTAGTCAACACATTTTGCAAGGAGAGAGCCATTGTCTTCACTTTTTTCCTTGTTTTTCCAGTTTTTCTAAGAAATTCTTGAATTTCTTAGAACCTATATATTCACAGAATATATACCCCCAACCCCCTAATGTTCAAATATATACCTAGAATTGCATCCTCAATCTAAATATAACATCCATTTGCATCACAAATTAACTTTACTCCAACATTAGGCATGTGGTGGATGTCCAATTTCCTACTACATTACGTTATAATTGGCGTTTTTACGCTATTTGTGTGTCCCCCATTTATCGTGAATTTTCTCATTTCTCATATGTTACATCATTGCTGATGTAGCTATTAGTTTTATGTTTCATATCTGGTTATATAAATGCTGTGCAATATGATATATTTTTGTAATTAAGATTTTACTGGACTCAAGGTGTATTTTTTATAACTAGTTATAGTATAATTAGTAGATATGTAAATATTAGTATATAAATAATATAAAAATTTATAAAATTTTCTATATATATATATATATATATATATATATATATATATATATATATATATATATATATATATATATATATATATATATATATATATATATATATATATATATATATATATATATATATATATATATATATATATATATATATATATATATATATATATATATATATATATATATATATATATATATATATATATTACTAAGGCAGTAAATCGCTGTCCATTTAATTTTATTTGCACATCTCTTGTCATATTTAGTCCTTTTACCGTCTCTTGTCATATTTAGACTAGTTGATTGAGTCCGTTGATTATGAATTGAAGTTATCAAATATTTTGCTGTAGGTTAGGTTAAGTGAATTGAAGTTATCAATCATATTGCTTATGTTTCTTCAGTACTTGGGAGTTTAAAAAGTAAAATTTCTTATGTACCTGCAGTGCAGTGTATAATTGAGTTTTTGTTTCTCGTCTTTGTAATTTGTTCAATTATGTGTAATGTGTTGTAATTTGTTTTTTGTGTGCGTTTTTTCTTTTTTAGTGATACTCCATCTTTTGTACCTTTTTTTGACGGGTAATAAATATATATATATATATATATATATATATATATATATATATATATATATATATATATATATATATATATATATATATATATATATATATATATATATATATATATATATATATATATATATATATATATATATATATATATATATATATATATATATATATATATATATATATAT